>NC_139711.1:19415111-19672530 GCF_964188405.1 Protomyctophum parallelum | reverse complement strand
AGAAATAAAACACTGGAGAAGGGAGCCCAGGTTTAGTACTTTACTGGTCAAAGCCAGAACTGACACAAATCAATCAAGGGTATATAATGCAGCTGCGCAGCGCAGGACCTAAGAGCACCTAGCACAAGGCAGAGTGGTCTGCCACATAAAGTAGTCCCTGGATAAGCAAATAAAGCAATACACTACATCAGGGTTTTAGTAAAGCGTAATGTGACGATACACTATCATCACCCCCGCCTGGACAATGCGATTAAATGAATTAAAACGAAACCCCAGTCACCATAGTGTGGCTGCATGTGCCCCGACACTGAATACATGAATTAAAACGAAACCCCAGTAACCATAGTGTGGCTGCATGTGCCCCGACACTGAATACATGAATTAAAACGAAACCCCAGTCACCATAGTGTGGCTGCATGTGCCCCGACACTGAATAAATGAATTAAAACGAAACCCCAGTCACCATAGTGTGGCTGCATGTGCCCCGACACTGAATAAATGAATTAAAACGAAACCCCAGTCACCATAGTGTGGCTGCATGTGCCCCGACACTGAACTGCGTGCATTGCATCCAGTATCTGAAAGATAACCATGCTTACGATGTCCTCACCAATAGTGCCATCTACAGTCCTCACTTGAAATTGCCTTAGAAAAGACTCGTTTTCATTACCGGAATGAATTAGATGCGCTTGAATAGGCTAATATTGTAATTATTGTGAAAATATTGTAATTTCCCTAAAAATCGAAATACATTTTTTACATTGTTTTAAATTCTGCTTTTTCTAATCATTTTCATAGCCCATAATGTTGTCTGCCACAATGTTTTTTATTTTTTTTATTTATAAACTAAGTCTCACAAATTAAGTGTCATAAGGGCTACGGACCTGTACGGTATAATTTAGAAACAACTTCAAGTTCAAACTCGAGAACGCGGCAGCAGGAGCGGAGGCAATGAAAACATGATCGCTGAGGTCATTGCCGCTCCAGGACCAAGGACAGTTCCAAAACAGCCAACTGCAGTAAAAGCCGCAAAGCGCTCAGCAAAAATCCTTCCTCAAAGGCTCAAAATGATCATAAAACAGCCCAAAATGCCATCAGCACTATATACCATAGATTCATAGAGTAGGCTATGAAACACTTGCGGAAACAGCAAACAAAGCAAAAAGCAAGTTACGTAAAGCAATGACAGCTACACACATGCACGTACCTGATACGGATTTTCTCAAGGGAAAAGTCTTATTCATGATTCTTTTTATATATTTTTTTGGTGAAGCCCCCCAAAGCAGTGAGTAGAATATGTGCGGTCCTTAATGAGAGAACGGCGAGGAGACCAGATTCAACAAACTAACTTTAAAACCATGGTCAAAGAACTGTCAGAGGCGTATAGTGTACACAGCAGCATGCATCGAGGCGGGGCTATCAACAGGACGATCATTACAGGACATTAGAGCGACATGCCATTATGGACTTCTAGACTAAAATTGCTCATAACATATTAATTTAGAGGTCTTGGCGGCTGTCCGGACGCGCTCCGTGGGTCCAGATTGAAGAAGAAAAGTGATCGAAAATGGAGACAAGAGATTTGTACTTCCTTCTTGAGGCAGAGAAGACATTCCTCTCATGTTACAAAAATGATCCGATAATGCGTCGGGCTAAACTGGTTACACGGGCCTTTCCACTTTCGACTTTGAAAAAAAATAATATCGACTTACAATCAACTGGGATGATAATATGCATTAGTCTAAACTTGTTTCCAAGGAAGGGTTTTTTCTGCTCTCTGCATGGCCATGTTATACACAGGACGCTTTGTGCTTTCCTGTCTTTTTTTTCTCCATTTCCCCAAACTATCTATCTGACAATGACTAGTGTTGTTGTTACCACACTGGGGTATGGGTTTCTTTATGAGCAACATCAGGGGTGTGTAGAGGAGTGTTGATTTCGTCGACTAAAAATAAGATTTTTTTTTTGTTTTCGTCAACTACCTTTTTCCACAGACGAAAAATAAATGGAAACTACATGAAAACTAAGCTATGATGACTAAAAACTAAGACTAAATATACTGACAATTTTGTAGACAAATAAAAACTGGACTAAAATGTTAGGAAGGGACTAGTGGACAAGAGATCCAGTAGAAGTCATTTTACACTTGGTTGCATGCTGAAAATAGCAGATCTAGTAGTAAATCAGTGTAAATCAGGCATTACGACTCCATCAAGGCCGCCAAAATACATTTCAGACTAAAATGTTATGATATTTAGTCGACTAAAACTAGACTAACACTAAAACGTTCCAGGTGACTAAAATGTGACTAAAACTAAATGAAAACTATTCAAGAGAATATAATATGACTAAAACTAAAATGAAGAATTGCTGCCAAAATCAACACTGGTGCACTGAAGAGATGACCTTCCATTCATCGTGTCACATGTGATCCCTTGACATTGACATACAGGTCTAATTGCATATAGTGTGTTTTTTGTCCTTTGAATATTACAGGCTACACTTAAACCATTCAAATTAGCTACAAAGTGTGTGTTTGTTTGTTAAAAAATACACAAAGAATCAGTTAAAATGTGAAGGAAAAAAACAGGGCTTCAGAAGTGACAGTCTCCGGGAATTGTTGGAGCCTATCATAGGATAAAATGACATCCATGTGGAATATACACTATACTACAGACATGTCCTACTAATGGAAAAACAAAAACAATGTGGACAATAATAGCAAAGAAAATGTAAAAAGTCGAAAAACGAAACCTCTGGGGAAAGTATTGATTTAATAATGTCGACACTGACATGGGTAAATGACACCCCTTAACCCATCCAGGCCAGGAATCCCTTTTGGTGTTTTAAGCATTACGTTTTAAACATTACGATCTACAAGCTATACGAGCTTGTAGATCTGCTATTTTTGAAAAATCATGAAAATGTGGCGCAAATTTGGAATATATGTTCTTTCAGAGCAAACGTTTTTTACTCAAATCTTTGCTTCTGGGGGGTCCCTGGAACAGCATATTTTACGATGGGGGTCCGCAGCCAAATACATATAATTCTGGGGGTCCTTTACATGAAATAGTTTGAGCACCACTGACATAGAAACATAGGTCATGTTTTACAAATGTTTTACAAATGCCTTACAAATGCCTTCTAAAAAATGACAGTTTTCTGAACCTATGTTTCTATGTCATATAATTATTATTACATGAAATATAAAACAAAGACAAAACAGCAGGGATGTTTTAATTTACAGTAACTTTGTAACCCTTCTGTGAACCTTGGTTCTCTCAGGGCGAGGTTCATGTATATGAACACTAGATGGCGGAAATGCACTGCAATAAACATCAGACTAGAATAGTGACATAAACCACAGCTGTGCAACAGCAAATCACGTATTAAACAAGTGCCACCTCAAAAGAAATGCCATTGTCACAACAGCATCACAGGGTGTTATTTAATTGGTGGTGGGGAAAATAAAAACAAGAAGTGTATGTCTGAAAAAATGACAACGAGAAAGGCTGAAAGCAAGTGCATTTTCTTTCCGTCCCCATCAGAGATCTATTTATCATTGCTTCTTTTCCTGTTGAAGGACAGAAATAGGTGGGGATATCATTTGTTGTCCATGGGTCAATATGTCAGTGTATTGACCATGCAGCTCCGGTCAAGGGATAGATTACATATACATTGTAAAGAAAATAATGCATTTATTTCTGTCTCTCGTGTCATAAAGGCTGAATACATGGTGTCAGTGTCATTAACAAAGAGTACTCTGACCGCCCAGGGGGCACAATCTGACCTTTAATCCAACACACTCTTGCGGCTGTCCGGAACAAAGCTTTAAACCATTAACCATTATTAGACCTGAGGCCAATTCTAAATCATAACAGGCAGCAGTGGCCTAAGGGTTAGAGGAGCGCTCTTGTTGACATTTTTTCACATGATGGTGATCTGACATTAATCTAATAATCATGATGGTGATCTGACATTAATCTAATAATCATGATGGTGATCTGACATTAATCTAATAATCATGATGGTGATCTGACATTAATCTAATAATCATGATGGTGATCTGACATTAATCTAATAATCATGATGGTGATCTGACATTAATCTAATAATCATGATGGTGATCTGACATTAATCTAATAATCATGATGGTGATCTGACATTAATCTAATAATCATGATGGTGATCTGACATTAATCTAATAATCATGATGGTGATCTGACATTAATCTAATAGTCATGATGGCAATCTGACATGGCACAACCTTCACATTTCAAACCAATGCAATATCTACTGCAAATTCTACAGTTTACTGGAAGAAATGCAGTAAAGAGCTACATTTTAGACTTCATAGTACGACTTCAAGCTCACAATGCAATATGTTACAGTATATATATATATGCTTGTAGATCTGCTATTTTAGCTGCGTTAAATAACACTCAGGAGAGTTTTCTACAAAAGGTACAGTACATGTGCGTTCCTATACTGTAGTCCCTGAACCCTGGGAGCCCAGGCCCACTTCCCACAGTAGGCCAGTGGCAACTGGGTCGGTGTACTGTACTTCAGTGGTTCTCAACCTGAGGCTAGGGGACCCCAGGGGGGGCCCTACATGATTTCGGGGCGGTCCCAAGATGATGGTAAAGTGGCAATTTAAGGTTTATTGAAGACCTTTTTAACCCATTTAGGCCTGACGTCGAAATTAAATAAATATCTAAATCATGACAATTTTCTGAAAAGCCTCATGTTTCTCAATATTTCATGTGAAGGACCCCCAAAAATTATATGTAATAGGCCGCTGACCCACATCTGAAAATATGTTGTTCCAGGGACCCCCCCAGAAGCAAACATTTGAGTTAAAAATGTTCGCTCTGAAAGAATATATATTCAAATATTTGCGCCACCTTGTCACAAAATTTCGAAAATAGCAGATCTACAGCTTGTAGATCTGCTATTTTTCAATAGTTAAATTATAACAATGTTTAAAACACCAAAAGCGGTTCCCGCCCCAAATGTGTTAATACCTGGGGGGGGGGGGGGGGGGGGGGGGGAGAGACCATTACTGCATCCAAAGTCATCAAAATACGCTACGTTGTCACAGCCATGAAAAGGTTGAGAAACACTGCTGTATACCTGTATATACTGTACCTGTATACCTCCCATATACCTGTACATATCTGTGCATATACCTTCGACTGCACTACAGAGTTTCCGTCCTCCATCTCTAATAATACTGATAATACTGATGGACACCTCTCTCTCTACACTGGATGTTAACAACCATGGGTTCTATACCCTCTCAGTCCCCCCCGTCCCCGTCCCCGTCCCCCCACCACTGATATGCCCTGCCTGGGACATCAGTCAAACCAGACAGACTGCATCATGATGGCTGGCTTTATCACTGACAACGTGAGAGGGATGAAGAGGGGAAGGAGGGGGGGGGAGGTATAGGTAAGGAGGGAAGGAGAGGGGAGGAGGGATGGAGAATAATGGGGGATATTGAGTGGAAGGCCTTGTCATGATTATATATTTATAGTCCCTCACATGACGGTGGTGCTTTCTGACGAGAACTGATTTTCAAGCTTTACTGTAACAAACACGTTACAGCAAGTGACACCAACAGAATATAAATGTGGCTTCATATACAGCAACAATCAGACGTCAGAGGAAAACAGCCGCATGTGTGTGTGTGTGTGTGTGTGTGTGAGTGTATAGGAAACAGCGATAACACGTGTTGAATGGGCGATAACATAACAACATATGTGACTAAATTTGACTGAGGGACTGCCATTGGATTTTTTTGAATTTTAGTTTTTCTCATGTCATATGAAAGCAGGGAATCATAGCTTAAAATTAACATATTGGTTGTTCAGTTTGACCCACCAGTTTTGGAGATATGGCTTATAGAGTAATGTCTTGCAGAAAACAGCGAGTTGAGAAAACAGGCTTGTAAGGTTCACTTCTGTGGTCTCTAACATTACACCTAGCTACATGTTTAAGCATTTATTTCATATATTATATATGGTGATTTCAGCTCTGACACTTATCATACGTACAGTATGTGAAGAGTCTGCCTGTGCTATTAACTCATTTTGGATATATATATATTAAAAAAAACTCCTCTGGTGAAAAGCTGGACGATGGCAGACTCTCAGTCAAATCTGTTCACGTCATGGTACTGTACATACATGCAGAGCAAATTCAGTCCAGAAACTCTTCTATTCTATCAGCCAATCGCGCAGTCACTTTATTGATGGAGCACCTCATTTAAATAGGGAAGTTTGCATTGCTCATTCCTTACTTGCCGTTTGCAGCTGCCTACTATGCTACTACACCTGGATGCAGTTACACCACCTCACACTAAGTAAATGACTTAACCCATTTAGGCCCGATGTCAAAATTTAAAAAGTGTCTTCTAAATCCTGACAGTTTTCTGAAATACCCTATGTTTCTATATTAGTGGTGCTCAATATTTCATGTCAAGGACCCCAAAGATTATATGTAATTGGCCGCCGACCCCCATCTGAAAATATGTTGTTCCAGTGATCCCCCACAGAAGAAAACATTTGAGTTAAAAAATGATTTGAGGCACATTTTCACGATTTTTACAAAAATAGCAGCCCTACAAGCTCGGAGCGCGGCACTCGGTGCCTCGCTATGAGCTTGTAGATCTGCTATTTTTCAATAGCTAAAGCATAACATAATGCTTAAAACACCAAAAAGGGTTACTTCCCACCCGAAAATGACTTAAAAGCCATTTAAGCTATAACTAGGCTGAGTTTGACTTAGTGTGAGGTGGTGCAATTGTTTTGTACCTGCTTTTAGGAACTATAGGGGGATCCGGAACAAGGCCCCCATTGATATTTGATAGGGGACGTGTAGTGTGCTGTACCTCAGAGCTGTCCCAGTGTTTAGAAGAGTATGAAGAAGGGTATCATATCAAACAGCTCAGACAGTGTCTTTTCCTCTCATGGCTTCAGCCTTGCTTTGTCCCCTGACTCTCCTCAGCTCATTCCATCCATTCCAAAGACCGACACACGTTAAGAGTCAACATCCTTATACAGCAGGGGCACCCACACTTTTTTTTTAACTTGAGAGCTACTTTCAAAATGACCAACCGAACAAGATCTATATCCACCGAACAAATATTATCCCATTGCCGAAATAATAGTTTAAAAAGTCTATCCTAGAATGGGGGCTCTGTACTTACATATGTTTTTTTTTAAGTATTGTATTGTGGGTTCGAACTGACATGCCCTATTTTACGTCAATCAAGTCACTTTAATTAATTAATTACAAAGCCTATGATTAATTCGATTAACATTTTTAACCAAGCCCTATTTTTCATCTGGGAGCATTTTGACTAAATCAGTGTATCTACAAAAGAAACATGAAGCCAAACAAATAATGTACTGCATGTATTCAATACATGCAGTACATTATTTGTACAAAAAAGAAAAGAAAAATAGGATAATTTTTTAAATTTATATTTGAATCCATTCACGAGCTGTCCTCCTGACAACATACTGCAGTCAGCCAGATTTATAAACGTACCATATGTGTGCCTAAAATAGCTGCTGTACTAGCTCCAGTGGTGGAAAAGGTACTCAAATGTTTTACTTAAATAAAAGTATAAATACTGCAATGTAGATATACTCCGTTACAAATAAAAGTCCCATATTAAAAATGTACTCGAGTAAAAGTACAAAGGTATGGGCTTCAAAATGTACTCAAAGTACTAAAAGTAAAAGTACTCATATTGCAGAACATCCCAGTTCAAATGTGTTCAGAATACTTCGAAAATAGCCGATCTACAAGTTTGCAATGCGTCGCATCGTGACGCATTGTGAGCTTGTAGATCTGCTATTTTCAAATGGCCGAAATGTATAGGGTTGAAGTGGTAAATGTAAATCTCCAGTAACTAGTAACTAAAGTAAAAGTAAAAATTTTGGCTCCGAGATGTAGTGGAGAGTAGAAGTAAAAGTATTGGAAATTGGAAATACTCCAGTAAAGTACAAATACCTCAAAGTTGTACTTAAGCACAGTACTTAAGCAAATGTACTTAGTTACTTTACACCACTGTACTAGCCCACATCACCTTGTAGATCTGCTGTTATCGGCACGCTACACCATCATACAATGTATAAATCCAGTGGTTCCGTGTGTGTGTGTGTGTGTGCGCGCGTGCGCGTGCGCGTGCGCGTGCGCGTGTGTGTGTGTGTGTGTGTGTGTGTGTGTGTGCGCGTGCGTGTGTGCATGGCTGCGTGCGTGCTGCTCAAACTGTGAACATGCACCACTGGAACACCATTCAGTCTGCAAACACCTCACCATGCAAGGCAAGCCACACCATCCAGCTCGTGCTTACCACCACTGGCCACTAGAGGGCAGCAGTCCAAGAGTAAAGTGCAGATAATGGGGGGGTGTTGTATCTTGCCAAGATTGAGCAGCGGTATTGCCCTTTGTGACATTAGATATAACCAGACAAAGCACTGCCTCTTTCTATTAATACTATCGAGCCATAACAGCCCATATGGTTTAATGAATTCCTAAATTGCAGACAGAAGCGCTCTACTCTATGAGGGCAGGCATTGACTGGATTAACCTTGTCCTTAACGGAGGGCAAAGGTGGAAAATATGTATTGAATGCCGATCACATTGAGACATTTGGTGCAGTACAGAAAGAATATCTCGACGGAGCAATGCAAAAATACAGGAATGAAGACTGCTGCGTTATACCTGCAACTATAATATAACTACACTGCATGGTTGAAGGGATAAAGTAAAAAATATTGATGCATTTAAAAAAAAAACTATTTGGGCGGGAACCCCTTTTGGTGTTATGTTATACGATTTTGAAAAATCGTGAAAATGTGGCGCAAATCTTTGAATATATATTATTTCAGAGCGATTTGGGGTTCGGAGGCCAAATACATATAATTTTTGGGGTCCTTGACATGAAAAGGTTTAAGCTCCACTGACATAGAAACAGAGGTTTTTCAGAAAACGGTCAGGATTTTAGAAGGCATTTGTAGAATCGTCCTCAGGTCAAAATGGGTTAAGCTTGCAATGTGTTGCTGTTCACACCACTCAGACCCTATCTGCGCAGAGCAGCACGCGGTTGCCATGGAGACGTGTGTGTGTGTGTGTGTGTGTGTGTGTGTGTGTATACGTGTGAGAAAGAAGGAGAGAGAGAGGGGGGAGAAGAGAGAGTGTTGATGCTCTGAGGATGGGGGAGGGGGGGGGGGGGTTGGGTTATTAGCGAAGGATTTACCCACAGCCACTCAAGGCACAAGGGGGTCCTATGGAGTGTTGTCATGGCTGGCATGACTGGCAGGGCCACGGCCATGGGAGCAGTGTGTCCCACTCTGCCCCTCTCTTGCCTGTGGAGGACCGACCACCGTCATGGGAGCAGTGGTGGAAAGTAACTAAGTAATTTTACTTAAGTACTGTACTTAAGAATTATTTTTAGGTATTTGTACTTTACTTCTACTCCACTACGTCTCGGAGCCAACATTTTTACTTTTACTTCACTACAATTATTTGAAAACTTTAGTTACTACTAGTTACTTTGGCGATTTTGATTGGAAAACACATACATTAACCACTTCAACCCTATACATTTCGTCCGATCTGCTATTTTCATTAGACTTTGTACACATTCTGAACTTGTGAAGTGGGACATTCTGCAATATGAGTACTTTTACTTTTAGTAGGCTACTTTAAGTACATTTTGATGCCGGTACTTTTGTACTTTTCCTCAAGTACAGTTTCAATTCCGTACTTTTACTTGTAACGGAGTAGTTCGAAGTTGCAGTATTGTTATATACTTTTACTTAGAAAAACAATTGAGGTCTTTATCCACCACCACATTGGGAGATAAAAAGCCAGGGCGCCCGCAGGAGGCACATCAGGGCGCCCGCAGGAGGCACATCAGTGCTCCCTCTCCCAGCGCTGATGTGTCTGTCATCGACCACTCCCTGGAGGGACGACTGTAACAACCGGAGGGCTGAAGATAGCTCCGCCCCCGTGTCATTGTAAAACTAGGGAATGCCACGTGGCGGTTCCATGACTCTGCCATGCCGGTTACACAGTTTACATCCGTCTTGTCCCAGTGGTGGAAGAAGTGCTCACATTGGGCCTGACATCGAAACTTAAAAGATGTCTTCTAAATCATGAGAAAAACCCTATGTTTCTATGTCAGTGGTGCTCAATATTTCCGGTCAAGGACCCCCAAAAATATATGTAATTGGCTGCCGACCCTTATCTGAAAATATGTTGTTCCAGGGACCATAAAAAATATATATATTTAGACTTTTATTATCGTGAGAACGATGGCTTCCATTATCACATTGCAACTTGTCAGGAATAGAAAGCCTGTAGTTTCTATTAGCTTGGATTCCCCATCGATGAGGTCACTGGTGGACGGGTTTCTGAACTGCCCACAGCTCTCCTATGAGACACAGACTGAGTAGAAAGAAAATCGTGGTATTTTATCATGAACATTAGTGAGTACCAATTATATGAAGGTAGGTTGAAAAGTGGTGATGTTGTCCTTTAAGTACAGTACCTGAGAAATGTACTCAGTTACTTTAGACCACCGGTCTGCCCTCACTCAGGAGAGTTCATGAGGTCACAGTGACCTCTGACCTTTGATCACACAATTCTAATCAGTTCATCCTTGATTCCAACTTGGCGTTTTTGCCAGATGTAAAGAGGAAGGGAGGGAGGGACGGACGGACGGACGGACAGACAGACGGACGGACGGACCTGAAAACAGTGTTTCCGCCAGTGGAGGCATAAAAGCTCAGATCTAAAGTACACCATGAAAATTAATCAGCCCTGTGAAAATTCCCCAACAAGCAGCCGCTCTCTAGCTTATTGCACCACAATATACTGCCCAACATGTCCATTATCCGCCAAATGAGCCATTGTATATGGCCCTACGGTATAGAAGAAAATAAAGTTCCGCAAAGTGTGCTTTAAAGGCGCAGTGAAATGAAAAATATGTTTTTCACACTTTTAGACCATATCCGTGGTCATCATATGGGCATACCTAAGAATGGGAAAATTCTCATTTCTGTGTGTTTTTATATCAAAGGTCCATAAAAACGATTGTTTTATTTATTTATTAATACGAAAACGTGCTGCGTGATGACGTGTAGAGATACACAGATAAAAATCGATACATCGATAAAAGCCAATAAAAATGAAGCTCACCCGTTTAATTCCCCATATCTGCGCATCCGTCCAACAGAGCTGCTACTGATTGCAGAAATCCTCCGTTTTTATTCCCATTCAAGATAACATCCAGACAGTGTATTACTCGGTTTCAACTTAATCATCACGCTAAAATATGTATCTGAAAACATTATAGGGTAGAAATAAGCCACATAACAGTAAACTGATACTGCTGGCCGACAATCTTATTTGTAAACAAACACACACCATGCGTGTTGCGGATAGCATAGCTACCGTCCCTAGCTACCGTCCCATCGCCTGAAGGGATGCGACGCTCTGATTGGTTCAGAAACTTCATACCGGTGTTTCATGTTGAAACTTCAAAATAAATTGATCACCATTTTCGTTTCACTGCGCCTTTAATAGTGCCTCTCGTTTATCGACAGTGTGAGTTTGTACAAAGACCAGTCATTGCATGTGAAAATGGTCTGTTCTGTGTGCCTGCCTGCCTTGGCTCTCCCTCATTACCTTATTGGCTCTCCCTCAACACCAAATGGTTCCATCCCTCTTCAAGTCTTACTTAAAAAGGAAAACCCAAAATACACCAGAACCGAGCAGAGCCGACAGAACGTCTGGTTATTTCCATCCGACCTCTGGCCTTTTGTATAGCACACTTCTACAGCTTTCAAAGTCTTTGTCTGATCATCAACACCTTGGCGAAGTTTCACCCTGGCGGAGAGAATAATTGCAGGTCTTTTTTGTCACGCGGGAAAGAGGAACAGACGTTTTATTTCATACGTCAACGGAAGCTAATTATGGTGCTGAAACATTGGACTGAACTAACTCCAGGCACCAAGCATCTGTTAGTGTTGTTTGCTTTACTGGTGATGCAAATTGAAGAGATACATCAGATCACACACCACCAAATCACTCTCAGCCACCCTTAGAACTTCCTTGTTTGCACCTTCAAAAGCACTGTCATGTACTAAAGGTTCCGACATTTGTCTGTAAATAGCCTATGAAGGAGTCAAAAATATCTTTTGGACACATGGGAGGTAATAGTTATTATTGTCCAAAATATAATTGTCTGAAAATATATTACCATGGTCAACATTAAGCAAAACCAAAAATAGGAGATATTAGCAATTTCCGGTAATCTGCGATATCGGCATACGACAACGTATATAGGCCTAGGTATTACTTTCGTTAAAGGGTCTCTTTGGACATGATGAGATGCAAATGTGAATATACAAAATAAATAATAATCATGTATTTCCAGCACCAACAATACAAAAGGGAACACAAGCAGGCTTGGAGCACAGGGGAATGCTGGGTCTATGGATTAACATGACAATGGGCTCTGCACGGGTGAAAACTCGCTACTTGGCTCCAAGGCCCTACAGGCATGTGCACATTTTGCCCGTGCAGTAATCCATCATTGGCTGGATGTATTTATATTCCAACTGAAGGTGGAAAGAGATCTACAAGCTCATAGCAAAGCTTGTAGGTCTGCTAATTTTGAAAAGTCGTGGTCCTTGACATGAAAATGTTTGAGAACGACTGACAGAAACATGGGGTTTTTCAGAAAACTGTCAGGATTTAGAAGGCATTTGTAGAATCAGTCTCGGTCGAAATGGGTTAAGTGTGTGCGTGCGTGCGTGCGTGCGCGAGCGTGTTTGATGATGATGATGATGGACGCCCGGCCTGCCCTGTAATGACGTGAAGAAATCTCAATCAGAGGCACCAAACGGTGTGTGAAATGTCTGGGGCTTAGAGAGCAGCCTGCTCAGAATGACTAATGCTGTCATCTCATTAGTATGACACACACAAGAACGCAGCGCTACGGGCCACAGAAGCTCCCAATTACACTTCCATCTCTCGGTCTCAGCAGCCCAATTGTACCTCACTATGACGTCAGTATACCCACAAAGAAGAGGACGTGTGTGTGAGTAAGTATAAGCCCTGCCGAGCCATGAGGCCTATAGGAGCTATACAGAAACAGCCTATCTCCTGTTTCTGTAGCGCGAGGCAGCTTGACGTATATAAGTACACCCCCTGGACATGACGTATATAAGTACACCCCCTGGACATGACGTATATAAGTACACCCCCTGGACATGACGTACAAAGTACAACCCCTGGACATGACGTATATAAGTACACCCCCTGGACATGACGTATATAAGTACACCCCCTGGACATGACGTACAAAGTACAACCCCTGGACATGACATTAGTATGTCGCAGGGACTTACCCCCAATCCAAGCCTTGATGCTGAGTGCCAAGCAGGGAGACACTGATGGGTCCCATTTCTCAAAGTCTTTGGTATGACCTGGGCAGGGATCGAACCCCAATCTTCCAGGCGTACAGTCTAACCACAATGCCACTGAGCTGGTGTGTGTCGGTGGTGGGCACTTTTCTTAACACATTGACGTAAAATGACATCATCTCAGGACTATTTAACACTGCCATTGATGTAAAATTACATCATTTCCTGTTTTCAGTGATTACGCCAGAGGGCAATCTTCGCCAACCTATGAATGATGCTATGGCTTCCAGAGAAGAATACACCCGGAAATCAAATGATTCAACAAAACTCCAGACTGTAAAGGATGTATAAAAATGCATTTATCTTAAATGTATTTCCCCAGATCGTGTTTTTCGTGAAAAAAGCTATATTGGCCCGGGCCGGACGAGCAGTCCAAGCACCGTTGGTAATCCGCGTGTTGCGGGTTCGAGTCTCAATCCCGACGACCTTTGCGGCGTGTCGACCCCCCCCCCCCCCCCCATCTCTCTGTTTCCTGTCAAACTACTGTTAAAATATTAATAAAAAGGCAAAAAGATTATACTGCAGATAACTAAAGAACGGAATATTGCAGTTACAATGGTTTTTTGGGGGATCCGCTCGTAATTCCGATGGCACATTTGTCCGACTATTAACGTAGCTTTATTAAGGACAGGTTCAGTAATGGGTAAGTGAGTAAATAATTACTTAATTCCTGGCAGTTCATGTGTTAAAAGCCCCAAGCCGAAGAAGACCTTTCTCACGGGTAAATACAACGTTAATGAAGTGCGACACACTGCCTTTCTGTCCGCGAGCAGAATGGAAAAAAATAAAAGAAGAAAAGACAGCTTTATTTACACTCAACATCCGTCATGAAACATTAATGAGATCATGTCAGCGGAGTATGGTTGTTGTTGGTGATGTACATCTAAGTCGCTGATGGATATTAAAATGGAAATGTGTGCATGTGAAATGCGCATGCGTGCGCATTAATGCACCGGTGTCAAATTCAGTGACCGCTAAGTCCCTGGCAGTATCCCCCAGGGGATTGTGGGTAAGATGTAATCATAGGTGAGCGTTTCTGCGAGGCGGGGGAAGGTAGCTGACAGGGGGCTGTGTAGGGGGTTGGGGGGTGACCATGGGAAGCATAAATAACAGGAGAAACGGGGAAACGCATGTTTTACAGCACTACAGTACAACGCCATTATAAGGGTTCATTTAATTAAAAAGACTCAGCGGTCCATTGAGTGTGCGTGTGTGTGTGTGTGGGCCGCACTGGCGAAGTGAGTGGCCGTCAGCTCCTCCTGGCTGTGTGTCAAAGTGTCCTTGTAGCTGCTCTGGATGAGCAGCTTGGTCTGTGCCTTGCAAGGCGGCATACTGTATACATGCACCATTCACCCAATGCTCGCCTTCGCTTCTTGAGCCACCTCTACTCTCAGCTTTGTCCATGTCAATCTCAATCAGGACCTTGACGGGGGTCCCCCCAGGGGTCTATACTTGGCCCCCCTCCTTATTACCCTTTGCACCTAGATCTCTTATGCCCAGAATAGGGATATTATTGTTCACGGTTAAGGTGAATGGACGGAACTTTAAACTTTATACTTTATAGTGGAATCAGCACTCTCTGTAGTATTGGGGTTGAGCCCAAAGTAAACTAACCTTACTGCCCAAAAATAACACTGACACTAAAGAACTAGGCTGGTTCTAGGTTAGATACTGTACCTCGTCCCCAATGCCTCCCTACTTTCCTAATATTCATAATAACACACACACACACACACACACACACACCAGGTGTAAAATGTTACGCATTTTGAGAAAAGTCAGTTTTTCGCCACTAATTCCCCGTAGGATGAAGGTAAACACTTCAAACTTCCTGGGCACGTAGAGTGCGTTGCTGTACACATACTGACGCGATGGCGTCATGATGGCGTTGACCAATCAAGAGATAACGTGCATGTTACAACCTTGACGCGTTACAACCGTGGCGGCTCTCCCCTACTTGAGTAAGAGTAAGTAAGAATACAGATACTCCTGGTCACAAGTAAAAGTAGTTCAGTCAAAATGTTACTCAAGTACGAGTAAAAATGCTTTTAAATATACTGAAGTATTAAAAAAAAAAATACTTTAAAAAAATAGTTAAAGTAAAAGTGAAAGTACCTGCTTTAAAAAAATCACACCCGTGTGAACTGAGTGTCGCAATTCTGCCCCCCCTCCCCCCCACACCTCTCTCTCTCTCTCTCTCTCTCTCTCTCTCTCTCTCTCTCTCTCTCTCTCTCTCTCTCTCTCTCTCTCAATTCAATTCAACAGGCTTTATTGGCATGACGTTTTACAAGTGTTGTCAAAGCACAATCACAGATATGACAAACAACATCATAACAACATAATATCAATGACATGAAAAAATAAATAAAAATAATATAAAATAAAGCAGGTGGTGCAGAAAATAAAACATGGCATACTGTATGTGTGTCCTACTGGTTGTCCCTTTTCTTGTGACAGGAATTGACATATTTTGCAGCCAAAACTGCACATTCTTTCTGTTCCCCCAGAAGGAATGGTAATCTTTCCCTTTCTGTCATACTGGGACATTTATTTCAAATTTTGGGAAGAACTCCTCTCTAATATTTGTGTAGTTTTTACATTGTGTTAAAAAGTGTAACTCTGTCTCTATAGCTCCGTCATCACAGTGACAGCACAGCCTCTCCTCTCTGAGCAGCCAGGTCTGTCTGTGTCTGCCCTTCTCTATTGCCAGACTATGATCACTCAGTCTGTAAATTGTCAAAGTCTTTCTCAGGTTTTTATCAGTTACTGTGGTTAGGTAGTCTGCCACAGTATACTGTCTGTTTAGAGCCAAATATGTTTCTAGTTTGTGTTGTGATTGTGTGAGTTTGTTCCAATATGTGATGTATTTATATTTTTCTTTAGTTATAATTTGGTTGGGTCTAATCTTCTGAGTGATAGTGTAGCTGCACTGAGGCTGTCTGGGGTTTGTGATGTCAGAAGGTGAGAGGTCAGCTAGTTTCAGAACCAGCTGACTGAGGGGGCTCCTTTGGATGTTCCAACTCTTGGCCTCTCTCTCTCTCATTAGCAGGCAGCAGGCACAGCACAATCCCTCTCTGTTTCTGGCGCCCCTTCTGGTACTAATAAGTCATATACTCGTGCTCATGACCACTGCCACTGCCACATAGTTGTACACGGACATTGCTGGTTGTAGGAGTGGTTGCACCACTCAAAAATAGTTAAAGTACAAGTACTCAAGTACGTTTACTATGTTACTGTCCACCACTGATCACTGCCAGCAGCAACCAGTGGAATGTATGCCTTATTTTACATTCTGTCGCATGCATTCTGTTGCTTGACGCCAATAACTGTCCTCGTCAACAAGCGACACAGAGGGACGATAAGAGTACTGAGCTCGACACTGTTGAGCTTAAGAAGTTGTGGTAAGTGGCTTTACAGCATGGTCCCATTTCATGAAATCACTACTTTGTTTTTCTTTAATCCCCCGTCCACTAACCAGTGCTTACCCACACTAAAGGGATTATCAACTAAAAAAAAGGACAGAGAAATATTACCAAACTGGCAGACATGCTGTTCTCCCAATTCCCCACACACTTAACGTACAGGAAATTCTGTCGTTGCCGATGCCAATACGTATCGTGACTCATGTGTCGTGACCTCGCCAGGAGGACATATACTGTAGCGACGTAGCCGGTTTCACCGCCAATTGTCGTCATATATGGAGGCACCACGGAGGATTTGAAACCTGAGGCCCCGTTTAGTCAACGTTCTCTAGAGAAAAAGATGTGCCTTCCGTTTACACGGGAACGGGCATTTTCCGGGGGTTGAAACCGCCAACAAAGTCAAACCATCTTCCAGGGTGGAAATCTTTGAAAATGCTCCGCCTCCCCATCTCCATGCAAACATGCAATGCGGAGAATCCGCAAACGTGTGATGTCATGGGCCAACTATGGCCCACATCGGCTCACGTTGCGTATGCTATTTTATTGGTGCAGACCAGGTTGCATCTGTGAATGTATAAACAAACAGCTGTGATGAGGAAGTGGAACGGAAGTGGTGCAACCATAGAATATATATGAATAGAGAAGACACCCGAGTTCTCCTCCCATCCACTTGCATTAAGTTGCTCAAAAGCGCATGAGGCGATTTCACTCCTCCTTCCGAGTAGGAACAGAGTGCATTCTGGGATGGATTGGCCCCAAACACATGAACGTGCTGCCGTTGAACGTGCACGAACGCGCACGAACGCGGATGAGCGTGCTGCCGTCGTGAACGTGTACAATGATAGTCAACGGACTAGCGCGTTCATGTGTTTGGGGCCAGGCTGCAATACCTTAATTCGGCCACTATGTCCATTTCGCCTCAGGGTTTCAGCTGGGTGCCTTCTCTATTCATATATACTCTAAGGGTGCAACGCGTGCATTTTCTCTAAAGACCATTGATGTGTTAAACGTTAAGCTTGGTCCCAGAATGTGTCCTGTGACGACAAAGCAGATATCCTTCCCGTGGAGGCACATCGGGGGGAGGGGATGCACAGGGGATTACGGAATGGAACTGTCCCAGATGCCAGTTGGTTTACAGTGTCTCCAACATGACAGAGGAACGTATACTAGTATAAAGTCAAGGCTGCATATTTTGTTTGAACTGACATCCAAAGAGTTTCACACCATGTTGACGATGGGATCTACGAGGTGATAAAAAAAGAGGTGATGAAAACGGAAAGAACCTTTCAATAGCTAACAAATCATTTTCTAACAATACCACAGACGGCAACATCCCCAGTGTTCATTTAACCTAATGAACCCTAAGCTAGCGTCCATTTTCTGAGCATGTCATAATAGGCATCTAGACCTAGATCCTTTTTGCCGAACAGGTTTGCTGTAAAGGAAGAAAAGGTGCGGAACAAGTTATACAGCCGTCAACTAAGTATATAGGATTTAGGAGGTTAATTCTGACAGTGTAAAACATTGCCCACAAGGTGCAGGTGTGATATGCAGTGGCAGACATTTAGAGGGGCAGGTGCAGTGAAGAAAGGGCACCTTGTGCAGCGCATGGAACCGGCCAGTTGCCTTAACAGTGTGAGATTTACAGATTTTGGGGCGTAAATAATATATTAGAAGCTTTTTTTTGCATCAAGAATTGAACAATGACGCCATGGTCCACATACTGTACAATATATATATATATTATTTTATTAAAGGCACATTGGACACATTGCTGTCCAGAGGGCAAGGGCAGGTGGTCAGGTGTAGAGACTGACACGGGAGTGGATTTCCACTCCTGTCCTGTCCCACACCCACAGAAAAAATCCTGTCCTGTCCCAATCCTGGACCAGGGTAAAAAAAATAATCCTGTCCTGTCCCACTCCTGTAGAATGACTCCTGATCCCATCCCGCTCCCACTCGAGATGACTCCCACTCCCATCTTTTTTTTCTTTTTTTTTTAATACCGCATTGTGCCGATTATAGACCACTCCAATAATAAGATGACCCCCATTTTTCAAGACTAATTAGTGAAAAAAGTACATTGAAATTCAATTAGTCTAGTCCCCGTCCCCGATAACAAAATAAATAGTCTTATATTCAGCACAATATGGTAATTTAGTCATTAAGGCAATGGATGGCGTTCTTATTTTTTTAAAGAGTATCGTTTCATGCCATTAAACAATGTGGCACCAGGAACAGTTAACGTGGTAAATGTAATGGTATATTATATATATAGTTATATATATAATAGTTATATAGTTATATATATAGTTATTATATAGCTAGTTTGTTGGTTAGGGAAGACTTGGCACCAACAGGCAATTTATGTTTGACAAACGAAGACATCTTTGGCATCTTCAGCGGTATTTGATTTGCATACGTGTCTGATGAGACCACTTGTCCCTCCCTCCGTTGTGTATTTTACTAACACTACGCAATCTTTACAGGCTGCATACACAGTATTGTTACCATTATGCTCAACTCTCATGAACCCTGTCAATAGCTTAGACTTCCCGACAAGTTCTCTGAGTCTAACAGACTGATCATTAGTCCTCACTTTTCGCTGCAAAAGCTCCTTTTGGGCATCATCTCCCCCGCCGCCATCCATTTGTTGTTTCGTTGTGTGCTTTACTGTGCTACTCGGTGCTACTGTACTGTGATAGTGTGATGTGCTTCTCGTTGTTGTTGTGTCTGTTCAGTTTTCACTTCTTCTTCTTCTTCCCGGAGTCTCCGCATTTAAGTTCCGGCTACAAGCACTGATGGATTATGGGTATGTGTACCCATAACCCATAACCCATTGCTAACGCAAGTCAAAAGAGCGTTGTCTCACTGAAAGATGACTACAAATATGGGTGCTTCTGTTCTTTTGGTTGGAGCCACGACCAGCTGAAAATGATCATTATGATAGATAGATGTCATTCCCGCTCCTGCACACTCCCGTTGACTTTCATTCCCGTCCCGTCCCGATCACGGGATTAATAAAAATGTTAATCCCATCCCACGGGATTCCCGCAGGAATCACATGTCCCACGGGAATCCCGACAAAATGTCACTCTCTAGTCTAGTGTCTATCTGTGCACGCCACTGGTGATAGGATGTGCTTTCTTGGTGTGAACACATACTAAAGCCAGACTATTGGTTTCCGAAGCCGATTACCAATATTTGTTACCAATTTTGTTAAAAAGTGCTGAATCACAAAGTAAAAAATAAAATGTGTTAAGTAGTGACATGTTGTGATCCTGTAGATAACCGGTTGAAAGTGATTCCGATATATTGGTCAGGACTCAGGCTCTAACAGATACTGACTCCAATGGAAATGTCATGTCATCTCCCGTGCTGGTGGCCATACTGTACCAGGTGCTATTCTTAGCATTACACCAAAAAACAACCCAGAACACATCCCCAGTCTGGAGTGCAGAATAACTGTCAATGTTTTTGCAATGAGGGTCTAATTTGCACTGCGGCAAAGCAGAGGCAATCCATCACAGAACTCGATTTAACCTAACAGGCCATGCACTATATTGCACTATATTCAAACATTCGGTGCCGCGCTATGAGCTTGTAGATCTGCTATTTTTCAATAGCTAAAGGATAACATAATGCTTAAAAACACCAAAAGAGGTTCCCGTTCAGAACGGGTTAATGCAAGTGATCAGGCTGATTTGCCGTTACTTTCCGATTGTCACGGATTCCTTTCTTTTTCCTTCTTGGCGGAACGGATGGACTAAAGTGAAAACAACAACACGGCAGGAGATGTACCGTCTGTAACTCAGGCGGTGGGCAGTGGGCGGGAATATAGGTCACGTTCCACCAGCCAACTCTGGAGCCACTTTCCACTTGCATTTCTCCGAGATGTGTTTAGTGTTTCTGAAGCCTGCACTGGCAGGAACCAATGGAAAGCATGACGACAATGGATGGCACAAGACACAACAACAGAGTAACTGTAAACCAAAACCAAACACCACAAGGCAAAATACAGAACATGCAGAATAAGTCCATAAGTGTTCAAAGGCAACACACATGACAAGCGCTTTCTTTAACATTCAAGGCATTACAGAACATGAACTAAACACAAAATGGTCATGTCATAAATGGTCACGCCATAATAAGAGTTCAGGGTTTGGAGCCTTATAGTCACGGCTCAGACACAAAGGCAGAGGAGTGGGGCGTGACAGTTACGTACTACGTAGCAGCAGTGTGAGCTCACCAAGCGGATATTATTTAAAGTATTCCGTTTCCTGTCTGATTGATTGTTTGATGATTACTTTACTAGTAGCCTCGGAAACCCAGACGTTTTTATTTCCAGGGAGGAAAAGAAAGTCTGGGACCGAGTCCACAATTCATAGAGTAGCGCAAACGTCGATCACTCTCTGCTGATTTCTGATCGTCTGCACCTTTGTTAAATTGACGCACACCCATACACACACACACTCCTCTCTCTCTCTCTCGCTCTAATTAATTAGTCTCATGTCACGCAGTTGCGTCTACTGTAGATTCTCCCAGCGGATCCTGCCAGAAGCTGCCTATGCAATAGAAAGCATAGGTGGACCCCAGGCTACTTTATTAGCAGTTTGAACAGTACGGCAGTACGGTAAAATAGAAAACTATTTTACAATTTAGACATCTAGCAGACACGCTTATCCAGAGCAACTTACAAGTGTGAGATCACAGTATATGGCATGATGCAAAGAAACCAATTCAGTGTACTGTATCAGAGCTATACGATACCAGGTAAACATCAAAGCTAGCATTTTTATCGTCATTGGATTCATAAACCAGTGCCCAGTGGCTATAAAAATCCAACAGAACCCTGTTAACGCCACAGCACTGAACATGAAACATCTTTATTAAACACACTTCAAACGGTGCAATGTCTTCTACATATAACCTCTGTGATTCTGCAACGGTCAGAGAAGAATCCCATGTTGTAAAATACTCATGCATCTGTGCTTTCTTAACTTATGAAAGCCCAATGGCTTTTTTTATGACCATATATAACCATATTATATATCATCAGTTTTCTCCCTGCAAGCAACACAAATGTACAACAAACTATTGGGTTTAAGAAGTGGTGAAAGACTATAGATCACACTTATTTTTTAAATGGTTCTGTACTGGCGCTCTTACAGGCTTGATCAAACTTGATCAAACTTGATCAAACTTCCAGAAACAAAAAAGACTGAACAAAATAGCAAACATGCAAGCTCACAATGAGTCACATTGCACATTCAGGTAGCAGAAATATACAGAAAAGGAACTGTCTAAACCCACAGTGGACAATGTGGGCAAGTCCACACATGGCTGTATAGTCAGTCATTGCCCAATATCTACCCTTATGGCCATCTATAAATATGTATATTAGATGTAAATCTGTACACTGAAGATAGTGACACTGAGGACCACGCTAGCATCTGTTTTTGCCGTTTTCTTCATAGTCTCATCTCTACCTCAGCCATCTGAGAGCTGAAGGGTCGAGGGCACGCAGCAAATTGAAATTGCTCTCATCCTTTGCCTCTGTACAACTTCTGCCTGCATGCTGTCTCACAGCGAGTGACCTGAAACCCAATATGCTCTCTCCATCTCGCATTCTGGCTCTCTCTCTGCCACAAGCTTCAGATGAGAAAAAAGCATGGGGCTTTAATAAAGGATGAGAGAGACTGGCAAGAGAGCGCGAGAGAGAGAGAGAGAGAGAGAGCGAGCGAGAGAGAGAGCGAGCGAGAGCGAGAGCGCGAGAGAGGGAGAGAGAGAGAGAGAGAGAGAGAGAGAGAGAGAGAGAGAGAGAGATTGCATCAAGTGATAACAGTCACAGAATGGAGACCCGCTTAGGCTTAGTGTGTTCTTAGTGTGAGCCTAGGGTGACATTACCACTTTGAGGGGCTCATATGGGGCTCTCCTCTGTTTGACCCTGAAGACAGACAGACCACTGAGGGGCTCATGAGGGGCTCTCCTCTGTTAGATCCTAAAGACAGACCACTGAGGGGCTCATGAGGGGCTCTCCTCTGTTAGATCCTAAAGACAGACCACTAAGGGGCTCATGAGGGGCTCTCCTCTGTTAGATCCTAAAGACAGACCACTGAGGGGCTCTCCTCTGTTAGATCCTAAAGACAGACCACTGAGGGGCTCATGAGGGGCTCTCCTCTGTTAGATCCTAAAGACAGACCACTGAGGGGCTCATGAGGGGCTCTCCTCTGTTAGATCCTAAAGACAGACCACTAAGGGGCTCATGAGGGGCTCTCCTCTGTTAGATCCTAAAGACAGACCACTGAGGGGCTCTCCTCTGTTAGATCCTAAAGACAGACCACTAAGGGGCTCATGAGGGGCTCTCCTCTGTTAGATCCTAAAGACAGACCACTGAGGGGCTCATGAGGGGCTCTCCTCTGTTAGATCCTAAAGACAGACCACTGAGGGGCTCATGAGGGGCTCTCCTCTGTTAGATCCTAAAGACAGACCACTGAGGGGCTCATGAGGGGCTCTCCTCTGTTAGATCCTAAAGACAGACCACTGAGGGGCTCATGAGGGGCTCTCCTCTGTTAGATCCTGAAGCCACTGTGCCACCAACCATTGACCACTTGAATCCTAGCGCCCCTCTGTGTCAAATTAGTAGGTGAACTTTTTGCGAAAATAGCCGATCTACAAGCTCCCGACACATCGTTGGGAGCTTGTACATTGGCTACTTTCACCAAAGAGGTCTGATATAAAAGGGGGAAAAAACAGGGGGGGATAAGTATATATGACTGCGGTCAAAGAAGAACATAGGGTTTAAGTGGTTAAAAGGCAGAGGTTTAAGTGGTTAAAAGGAAGAGGGTTATGCTTTCATAATAAGGTTAACCGCCAATATGAACTGGGCTAGATTGAGTTTGGAGAGGGGGAATTCAACCACTTAAGACCTATAGGCTACTGCACGCTACATCATAGGATGAATAGTGAAAACAGCTTAAGCATGGTCTCAGTGGATGAT
Organism: Protomyctophum parallelum; assembly: GCF_964188405.1. NCBI lineage: Eukaryota > Metazoa > Chordata > Actinopteri > Myctophiformes > Myctophidae > Protomyctophum > Protomyctophum parallelum. Next base: position 19,648,600 of record NC_139711.1, on the reverse strand, counting down.
GCACTTGTCCCTGATTCATGTCAAAGACACAAATATTTGACCACAGGCCCCATTTGAAAAGATGTTGCACAAGGATCCCTCCCATAACGGAAGATTTCCCCCCCCACACACACACACACACACACACACACACACACACACACACACCCAGCATAAAGTCTCACTGAAGACTGTTCCGGGCCGCTGTCCGTTCTGTCATATGCTCTAGAGTAGAGTAGAGACTGCACGCCCTCTGTGCAGGGGAAGAGAGTGTCTGAACCCTTTAAGGCTATTACTAAGAGAAAACTCCTAAGAGAGAAGTGCTATTCATATTGAAGTGCTAAATTCATATTGTGCATATTCCTAAACTGTGAATACGAGCAGGTAGTATAGTACACACACACACACACACACACACACACACACACACACACACACACACACATACACACACACACACACACACACACACACACACACACACACACACACACACACACACACACACACACACACACACACACACAGAGAACTCTGTGCTGCCATGTCCTCATGTGATGTGTGTCTATACATGTGCGCAGCTGCTGGATTAGTGAGCTAATGCCAATGCTGCTGCTACCGTACAGTATAAAAGGACCTTTCAGAAAGCATGACTTGTCACTACTTTAAAACACCAAAAGGGGTTCCCGCCCAAAATGGGTATTTGAAACATCAATTGTATTCGGTTGTTTTGCCGTCATATAGAACAAAATACAATAATGCCGTCAGCACAAACTGGAATAGATCAGGGACTACAGCGGTGGAGGAGCAAAGATAGCTGATCTACATCCCACAGCGCGTGTGCGATGTAACGTGTTTGACACTTTGTAAATCTACCATTTTCAGTTTAGTTTCACTATTATTTGAAATTTTTGAAAATTGTGATGCTTTGACAGTCATAAGAAAAGCTGCATATCATCAGACAGACTAGAGACAGTGATGTAAAAGTTGTGTTTAAAAAGCATCACATACTGGCCTGGGCCGTGGCTCAGCGGTCCAGGCACCTTGGCTGGTAATCCAGTCTGGCAATGTTGCCGCGGGTTCGACTGATCACGACGGCCTTTACTGCATGTCACCCCCCCCATCTCTCTCCCCATTTCCTGTCAGCCTATTGTCTGTCCCTCCATAAACAATATAAAATAAAGGCGAAAATGAACTGAGTGGTGCAAATCCCCTCTCCCCCCCCCCCCCACCTCTCTCTCTCTCTCTCTCTCTCTCTCTCTCTCATTAGCAGGCAACAGTGCAGCACTATCCCTCTCTCTGTTTCTGGCACAACAGCGCCCCTACTGGTACTCATAGTCATATACTGGTGCTCATTAACCAACACAGACACACATAGGTGAACACAGACATAGGTGAACACGGACATTGCTGTTCCTTGGAGTGGTTGCACCACTCAAAAAAGCATCACATACAGCAATATACTATACAGTAGAGTAGGGAGGGCGTTCTTTAAGAAAGCACATTGCAGGACCACACATGCTTGAACAGTGGGAGGGTGTTTTCGTCAAAGCAGCCCGTCAAGCAGCCCGCCTGATAAGATAAAAACAGATAAAACAGAGACGAGAATGAGACCAGAGCTTTTTAGAAAGAAAGTGTTTTTGACCTGGTTTGTACCCCCCCCACATGCACCCTCTCAACACTGATTATTCATTCCAACGCAGAAGTTCACCTCAGCCACTTTCTCGTCTGCCACAAAATGTGATTTGGTTCTGCGATGATGGCCCGCCTGCTGATATGCAAGGAACCTGGCTGTGTGGAATAGTGTGTGCGTGTGCGTGTGCGTGCGTGCGTGCGAACTAAGGACGACCAAGGGAAATGTACAACCGCGGTGATGCACTCCGCTGGAGGTTGTTAGTGAAAAAGCGCTGGCCTGACACGGCGGCCCAATCGAGTTACTTGCTGCATCATTGCTCATTTGACAAACACCGGCGGAGGGCAATGGAACGGCACTGCACGCATTGGCGGACTGGACTGACGACGTGATGTGTGAGGGAGCACAATGAAAATAATAACCCCTTTAATATAACACTATGCATAGAGTATTATACAGTATGTCTGCCTCACCTATTGTGAGGCCATTGCCTGGCTGTACAGTAGACGACACAGTACGGTACACCAGCGTTATGCATCATCATACTGGTTTAAAATTGCAAAGGAATTTTTGTTTTGATTATTAACACCCCGAGCAGCAAGGACCGAGTTCCCCGTTCAATCAATTAGTAACGCCCAGCGCTCAGGACGGAGATTGATAAAAGGACGGAGATTTATTGATATCAAAACCGATCGCGGCGCTCCACAGGCTGGGAGCGTCTGTTGCGCAACATTCAATGTTATTTTCAGGTGGGACGTCATTGAAAATGTTCCCCCCCACTTTAGCCGATGAGACCGAAAATCTTAAAACGTGAATAACTCTTGATCTAAATCATTCCGTCCAATTCTAAACAAAGATTATGTGTTAGACGGCCCGTCGCTAGTCGCGTTAGAATTAATCACACCTCCAGTCGTTGTCGATCGACTCAGGAGTGTTTTGGCTACATCTAGCTACTTCAGCTACATCCGGGACAGCATCCAGTCCGTTGCTAAATGTGCTCCGCTGCTATAAATCGCTGGGCGCTCTGATTGAATGGATTAAATAACCCTGGGCGTTTGGTGTATTAAAGCAGGGCTCAATTTATTGATCAATTCCACAAAGCTGTGCTTCACCTCCTAGGCTACTATGTAGCCTGACAGCGGGTTCGAGTCCCATGTCCCAATCCCGACGGGCTTGTCACTTAGTCTCTCCCCATTTCCCGTCAGCATACTGCACCATCAATAATAAAAGGCATAAAGGCACACAAAATATCTTAAATAAATAATCCTGAACGTGTGGTTGAGAAAAGGGGTCTACTGGAGGGTCTACAGAAAGGCTGCTGGGAGTGGAAATTGGAAAACAAAGCTACAAGCCATCTTCATCATTGTTAAATACACTAATTTAGTCTGGGATGCTTTGGCTGTATTTATCTAGCGTTAAGGGGTTGGGGAAGACATTTCCACAGCACACCGATCCATGAGTTGGCAAGTAAACAAGCTAAGGCGGTTGTGGAATACCCTGGATATTTTTTCCAGACATTTACTCACTAATGAGGAGCACGTAAACCAATTGATCTCCAGCACAGCACCAAAAATAAAACCATTGAGAGGAGTCAGACCACATTGTCTGACTGGCTGGTACTAGTGTTGATTTCGTTGACTAAAAGTAAGACGAAAAATGTTCGTCGACTACCTTTTTCCACTGATGAAAACTAAATGGAAACGACATGAAAACTAAGCTATGATGACGAAAACTAAGACGATTGTCAATAAATAAAAACTAGACTAAAATGTTAGGAAGTGTAAAAGTGTTAAAACAGTCATGACGGCATCAAGGCCTGCCAAAACACATTTTGGTCGACTAAAATCTTGTGATATTTAGTCGACTGAAACTAGACTAACACTAAAACATTCCAGGTGACTAGAATGTGACTATTCAAGAGACTATAGGGCTAAAACTAAAATTTGCGGCCAAAAACAACACTGGCTGGTACAGTCTATAGCACATTCTTACAACTTGATTGCGCCTTTGCAGCGATGCCTGTGCAAAAAAGTTTAGGGTTACATAACTAGTCTTGTCAATAAGCTGGGTTTCATCTCACCTCCCTACATCCTTGGATGAGCCAAGTCTTCTCGGAGGGCTGGCAGGAAATGTGATGATAGAAAGCGGGTATGTCTGTATGAACCCCAGCCAGCAGGAGCCCGTGGCTGGCAGGCTGGCACATTGCCTTGTGCCCCTCGAGGCGAGACGAGGCTTTACAGTAGCCTACAAGCCCTACATAACCCCCTTCACTGCCTGTGATGCGGTCACACAGACCCACCTAATATGGCTTTGTGTGTGTGTGTTATAGTTGAGCCAGCCCCCATTTCCATTTCTCTGTCTGGCAAAAGTTTATCCAGAGGACAACCATGCATGGGTCCATGGGATTATTTGCAACGAGGAAGTCCAAAGAACATGTCAGAAGGGATTAACCTCTGGGGCTCCGCTCAGGAATAGCAGAGCAGCAAGATTTGGTGTACTGTAGATGGAAAGATTCAGCGCCGATCACCTGTCAATCAAGACACAGGCCCTGAATAACCCTTTACCGGTTACGCAGCAGTCTCTCAAATCCCAACTTGCCAAATCATCAGTCAAATAATAATGACGAGGCTCGCATATGAAACTCTGGGTGCGGCGATTTGTCTCAGCCCTCCTGGCTTGTTTTCTCATAAACATCCGAAGCAAAATTGGAGTGCCCCGCAGAGCGAAACGAAGATTTTAAAAAAAAAGAAAGGGAAAAACAGACAGAAATGAGGCAAGAGCACAAATGAGTTCTAAATGGGATATGTGGAGGGTGAGAATATTGATTCTTTCTGGGGACTGACAGCAGCTCAAATAGATTTTCTCACGCATGGGCACAGGGCCTGTCAGATGAAGCACATCATATCACGACAGATGACAAAACGGTCTTTTCAGATGACAACTCAGGTGACGTAGGCTGAGGGGGATTCGTTTTTTAGTGTGTGTGTGTGTGTGTGTGTGTCTCTCTCTCTCACACAGGGAGAATAAAGGGAAAACATTGCTTTTATTGAGCAAAAACAGGGCAGGTGGGAACAGTCAGAGTGGGTGCTACTGGTCCATGTAATGTGGCTCGGCTGATGGATGACCCACAGAAGCATGCCGCAGAGCTGGCTACGATCCAAACACTTGTGTTGGTGAGTGATGTTGAGTGGGGCCTTCGGGGCTTCCAGACAGTACAAACAACGGGCCCGCCCCTACCGTACTGTAATGTGTGTAACTATGTGATAGGATGGCATTCTGTAAGGATTCCCATGAGGTCCGCTGGGCTAAATGTGGCTGCAGAATGAAACACGTCGTCGTAGCCTCATTTCACCACTGATTCTCACCCCGGCGAGGGACACACACACACACACACACAACGCACGCTTTTAACGCACATACTGCACAGTCTCGCTCAATCTTGCAAGCTGTCAGCAACCCCTCCTCCGTACTAACCCCCCCCCCATTTACAAGGTTCTGACTCAGCAGTATGCCTCATTGCACCGTTTACAGCGTTAACGGATTGTTTACACTTGGGGACAATCTACTACACGCTTCTCCTATATGCCCCCCCCCCCCCCCAGACCAACTATGCGGTCAGGTAACAAATCAGCTTGTTTCTGTTTAACCCATTTAGACCTGAGGACGGTTCTGCAAATGTCTTCTAAATCCTGACAGTTTTCTGAAAAACCCTATGTTTCAGTCGGTCTCAAACATTTTCATGTCAAGGACCCTAAAACAAATGTATGTATTTGGCCATGGACAGGACACCCATCTGAAAATATGTTGTTCCAGGGACCCTCCCAGAAGCAAAGATTTGAATTAAAAATGTTCGCTGTGAAAGAATATATGTTCAAAAATGTGCACATGTTTTCATGACTTTAAAAAAATTGCAGATCTACAAGCTCGTAGTGCGGCACTCACAGTGGTGTAAAGTAACTATGTATGTACTTTAGTATAATTTTGAGATATCTTTTTTACTTTACTGGGGTAATTCCATTTTTCAGTACTTATACAATCCAATACATCTCAGAGGCAAATATTGTAATTTTACTCCACTACAATGATTTGGAAACTTGTATGTTTAGATAATTATTACAAAACGCATACAATACCCACTTGTAATGAGCCACACAGCTGTGTTGAGTTTATAATCAATGCTTTTTACTGAAAGTAGTGTGAACTGGTACTACAGAGCATAACATTCTGCCTACCACTCACTTCCTGGCTTCATAGTGATGTCATCATTTCTCTCAAAAAGGTGTACACTACAACACTTACACTTACAACCCTATACATTTCAGCCATTTGAAAATAGCATTCTTACAATGCAAGCTTACAATGTGTCCCATTGTGAGCTTGTAGATCTGCTACTTTAAAAAGATTTTTTATGCATTTGAATACTTGAAACGGGACATTCTGTAGGCCTATAGTACTTTGTCTTTTACATTTGGTAATTTATGTACATTTTGGTGCCAATACTTTTGTACTTTTACACAAGTATATTTTGTTTGAATTCCGGACTTCTACTTGTAACATAGTATTTCTATATTTCAGTATTGATACTTTTACTTGTAAAGAAATTTGAGTACTTTTTCCACCACTGCCTAAAATATTCCTACTCGTCATTATCATCACTTATGACTCATTGGTAATGTGTTAGTGAGTGCCTGCAGCGACAGCTGCTTTTAGGTAACCTTCCAACTATTTTAAACACTTAAAGGGCCTTTCAAACGGGCAGCGATGAACGCAGACGTTGTCAACGACAGGCCTGCTCCAGGTCTGCTCATGAGGGGTGTGACAACGCAAGTGTAAAAAAAAACAGAATCCAGTTCTGGTGCGTCGCTGGTGTGCACGAAATGACCAGCGGTTTTCGAGATTAGCTATGCACAGACAGACACTCACACAGACAGGGGGGGGGGGGGACAACAATCTCAGCCTTCCGGCCGAGATAAATGATAGCCTCTTTTGCATTTACTTTCAGCTGCCTTTTCCTGACCCCGACTTTATCTTCTGCACGGTTGTTTGTTAGGTTAATACAAATAAAACAAATGTATAGAGGAGATCAGAATGGAGTTAAGGGTTTATCATCCCCAGAAAGAAAGCTATTTACCTTGCAGTTAATAGTCAATAAGAATTGTACAATACATAAAACAATTAGATAGCAAAATAACAACTCAGTCTACCTCTGTCTGCCTTCATTTCTGCCTTTGAAACACACCTCTCTCTCTCTCTCTCTCTCTCTCTCTCTGGGAGGAGGAGGGGGGCAAATGGGAGAGAAAGGCTAATTAAATGGAGCGTGATGGAAGGTAATAGACCCAGCTACTTGACTCTGGTCCCCTCGCTCGCCCCATGGGCCCCACAGTGGGTCCTTGTTAATGTTGTGTCTTACACACCCACTACTGCCATTTGTTTATCCCTTGAGGACTGAGTTAGGCCTGGAGGAGACAGAAATGAATTCTGCATCAGCATTTTTCGTAATCTTTTTTTCAATCCCCAGAGCACAAGAGGGAATACTGTGTGACCAGTGTTTGTTTGTGCGACAGTTTTCTGAAAAACCTCATGTTTCTGGTGCTCAATATTTCATGTCAAGGACCCCAAAAATATATGTAATTGGCCGCCGGCCCCCCATCTGAAAATATGTTGTTCCAGGGACCCCCTCAGAAGCAAAGATTTGAGCTAAAAACGTTCACTCTGAAAGAATATATATATATATTTGCGCCACATTTTCACGATTTTTCAAAAATAGCAGATCTACAAGCTCGTAGCGCGGCACTCGGTGCCACGCTACGAGCTTGTAGATCTGCTATTTTTTTTTACAGCCAGGCTGTGAACTGAAGGCACCCGTGACCTTATATCACAGACATCACTTATTCATGCCGTTTCCATTTACGGTACACGTTGAATTTGAAATAAATAGATGGCGCAATAACACTGTGCTAATGCTCCGGAAGAAAGAACAAACAAACAAACGCACTTCAGCTGTTAGTGGAGCGCGAGTGCATCCGGGAGATGTGTGTTTGTCTCATGTCAACACAGCAGTAGCAAGCAGAGCTCAGCGTTGGAGGGAGAGAGAGAGAGAGAGAGAGAGAGAGAGAGAGAGAGAGAGAGAGAGAGAGAGAGAGTGAGAGAGAGAGAGTGAGAGCTGCTGAACAGTGTTGACAGAAAAACATACAATTCCATTTAGTTTGTCATATTTTAGTCATTTGAAATGCTTTAGTTTTAGTATAGTTGTAGCTGACAAATTAGACAAACATTGTCAATATATTTAGTCTTAGTTTTAGTCACCATAGATTAGTTTAGTCATCAGCTTAGTTTTTTTTATATAGTTTTTGTCTGTGAAAAAAGGCAGTCGATGAACATTGTTCGTCATAGTTTAAGACGACAAAATCAACACTGCTGCCAACAGGTCCTCAACTTGGCTGGATCAGTTCTTTTCGGCATTCGATGAAGTATAAATTAGGCTTAAGTTAATGATCCCATGGAAAATGGGGGAGGGTGGGGGGGGGGGATTCCGAGGGATTGCAGTAACACACAGTGGGGAACGACAGGGAGACAGTAGCTATAACATCTACACTTGTGTTTACATTTGTGAACGTCTGGAGGCGAGGCTCAGAGCTCGATAAATTCCACACCAGGCCTGCTCTGTCTCTCTGGGATTTAGAGAGTGTGGGCGAAATCGAACAGTTTACCGAGGAATGAGAGTCTGTGTACAATCTTGACTATACATGTTTGACAACAGAGAAAGAGAGAGAGGATGTGCATTTAGAGTGTGGGGTTATTTAAAGAACAATCCACAATGGGCAAAAGACAACAACAAACTATTGTTGTCATCACCACATACATACACGGAGTGTATGGTGCCGTGTGTCCGTTTCCATGTAAATTATGCGTGGACTTGGCATAGGGCTGAATTATGGATGGAATTCATAGAGATCTTAATCTGGTGGAGAGACAGACAAAGAGAGAAGCAACAGCAGACAGAGTGACAGGTATTTAAATGACAAAAGAAGAAAGAGGCCTTGCCACGGAGGAGCCAGAAGACAAACGCACTGATAGAGTTGGACATGACAGTTATTGTGCTGCCCGGAGCTCTGCCTGCCGAGCTGAGCTCATTTTCCTCTGACACCGTGTGGCCCTCATTCACACTTTATCTCTTTTATCTGCGTTTTATCTCGTCTCCCAATACCGTTCAGATAGCTTGCTGCGCCCCATCTCGGCAGTGCTGTGTAGTGCGTCAGAAGGTTTCAGATACCCAAGGACTATGTAAAGAGGACGGGAAGCGAAGACCGTATGGTGGACTCCATGTTGCAACATGCGCAGTTGAGACCAGGAAGTTGTACATGACCAAATTTGGGCATGTGTTCTGCATACTTGGCTGCTGGGTCGCAAGACAAATTTCAGTGTGAACTGACAATAAAGTACTATATCATATCTCGTATCATTTCTTGTCTGTGCTGCACTGACACCATTGCTTCAATCTAACTTGTGGTGTAGAACAGTGGTTCTCAAAGTAGAAAGAACAGCTATTCTCAGGGTCTTCGTGGTTGACAAATCTAATCTAATTTCGGTTTGAAGTGACACAAATCTTCTCTTATGGGGGATCCCCCTGGCACAAAATCTTCTCAGATGGTGACCAAACATGCCACATATGTAAAGTTTGGCAGTCCCTCGGCGTGAAAAAGTTTGCGAATCACTGGCGTAGAAAACCCATTCATCACCGCAACATGGATCCCTTGAAATGTTGTTACCATGGTTACAATTCAGCGTGATAGATTTCGCCTTCTAAAATATACGAGGTAAAAAGATATATACATATAAAAAAAGCATGACTGAGTGAAAATGAGAAATGTGCTGTATATTGGCCTGTCTGTCTTGCCAAGGCTTTATGTGGCATGTTGTAGACAGGTTTCTGGGATTGCTCAGTGTGCATCGTGGCTTAACTCTAACACTGTTGTGTAGCAGCACTGACATACAACATAAACCCCATACTCCAGACAGTCAGCACTGACTCTAAACATAAACCCCATACTCCAGACAGTCAGCACTGACTCTAAACATAAACCCCATACTCCAGACAGTCAGCACTGACTCTAAACATAAACCCCATACTCCAGACAGTCAGCACTGACTCTAAACATAAACCCCATACTCCAGAGAGAGAGAAGGAAAGAGAGGTTGAAGAGGAAGGAAGAGATATGATGCTATATCGTTGCTGTCAGAAAGAAACCTCCATATTAAAAAAAAATTGGGGGTTCCCCGTAAATGAATGCCCTGGCCTACTTGATGGCATGCTACAGCGTCACAGAAAGGTATGAAAAATAGCAGATCTACAAGCACTTCAAACGCTCTATTTGAATTTGAATACTGAAAAGCAACAGTTTTAGCAATAATAATAATACGCATGTGATTGTGTGTACTGTGTATGTGCGTGTGTGTGCGCACGTGCGTGCGCTCCAGAGTATTACACAAACTCCAACCACGTCAGGCGTGGATGTTAATGACCGACGTATACGTAAGAGTATCCTCTCCTTCCTTTGTAAACTCAGTCACGTCCAACTGGAGCTGCAGCCAAACTGAATAATGCATCCTTCTGCAGACGGACCTCTCCTAGTGCACGCACGCACGCATGCACGCACGCACGCACGCATGCACGCACGCTCTCTCTCTCTTTCTCCATCTCTTCATCTGTCTGACTATATACACATCTCGTCTTGCTCAGTCCCTCCTTGACTCTCTCTCTCTCTCTCTCTCTCAGCTTTCCCTACATGTATACAGAAATAAATGCACGTTGGTTGTTTGTGTCCTTCCAAAGATCCAACTCACGATGCCACCGCAGATGAACAGGTCCATAAACCGAGCACGGCAAGGTCATACCAAGAAGGCCATCCCTCAGATGCAGCAGCGCGCACGTGCGCGCACACACGCACGCACGCACGCACGCACGCACGCACGCACGCACTCACACTCCTGAAGTAGTATACTTATATAGAAATGGTATCTTACCAATCTGGACGTCTGAAAAGGAAAGCACTTTTTTGGGGTTGCAATCTTAGCACTCTACCATGAGAGGGATCAGCGATATATGAAGCAATCATGCCTGGTTACCGGACAGTACAGTACAGTACAGTACAGTACAGTACAGTACAGTACAGTACAGTACAGTACAGTACAGTACAGTACAGTACAGTACAGTACAGTACAGTACAGTACAGTACAGTAGCATGCTGGAAGCACACAGGGATCTCAGGGTACTGCATGCACTGTACTGTACCACATGTCCTCATGTCTACTAAGACTGATGGAATAACACACACAAAGCGCACAGGCATCATGGTTCTGAACGCTCCAGGGATAGGGGAGAGGTTTAGAGAACAGTTAGGGTGGAGGGAGGGAGGGAGGGAGAGGCAATAGCACAGGGGTGGACAGAAAAGGAAAGCAAAGGAGGGGATAGACACTGTACAGCAGTGGTGGAAAGTAACTAATGTACATTTACATACTGTACTTAAGGCCCCTCCTATATACAGGTTTAATGTTTGTTTTTAGTTCAATGTTTGTTTTAAAAACGCCATTGACAAAGATAATTCAATGTTTGTTTTTGTCACCGTTTGTTTTACATCATTACAACATCACTGTAAGATATGATTTTTTTTTAAACTTTACTGGAGTATTTCCAATGCCTTTACTTCTACTCCACCACATCTCAGAGAGAAACACATTGTATATTATTTACTAGTTAGATTATTATAAAACATGCATTAACCCATTTTGAACGGGAACCCATTTTTGTGTTAGCACTATATTATGCTTTAGCTATTGAAAAATAGCAGATCTACAAGCTCATAGCGCGCCACCGAGTGGCGCGCTATGAGCTTGTAGGTCTGCTATTTTTGAAAAATCGAAGAGCGACTGACATAGAAGGCATTTTTAGAATCTGATCTCAGGTCAGAATGGGTTAATGACTTCAGGCCCACGACATGCTGTCAGGCTACATTGCAGCACTGCAGCTACGCCAGCGGTCATACATTTGAAAACTTGTGAAATTGGACATTCTGCATATGGAGAACTTTTAGTACTCCAAGTACATTTTGATACAAATACTTTTGTACTTTTACTTAAGTACATTTTGAATTCCTGACTATTACTTCAAACAGAGTGTTTCCACTTTGAAGTATTCGATACTTTACTTTTACAAAAACTGTAAAAATGTTGAACACTGCTGTACAGTATACATTTGTCTTATTGTAGTTATGCCTAAATTATACTTGAATAGTTTATTCATTTATTTATTACTGTTTTCTATCATCAGTTAATTTACTCTGATGACTGAATTTGACCTTGGGATCAAATAAACTCTCAAAATATATCACTTAATATCTATCTACTGGAAGGAAGGAAGGAAGGAAGGGGCATTGGGTCAAAGTAGAAATGGTTGGTGAATGCGGGGAACAGTCGGCTGCATACTCAGGGGGTGAGGGGAAGCCAAAACTGATACTTAAGTCGTGTACTTTTTATGACAAAAAATCATTATCATCAAACATCCAATAGGGATGTTTTCAGGGTAGGGAGGGAGATCATTAAACATACACACACACACACACGCGCGCACGCACACAGTACACACACACACACACACGCACACACACACACACACGAGAGCATAGGGAGAGACAGCGCGAGAGCATGTCCTGCATGCACCCTGCGAGCAAACATGCATCCACTTCAGATAGTCTCACACTGTGAGCATAATCACGCCATATGCTTCCTAAAAAGAACAGTTCAGACAGAATAATTATGCCCTGTCCTGCCAGGACGGGACAGGGAGGGGATGGGTGACGGGACAACAGGGTGGGTTGTGGCGGGGTGTGTCAGCAAATGAAAACAAGAAAACAAAGCAAAGGGTCTGGGGGGGGGGAGGTGTACAAACAAACCTTCGGGCTCTGAGTTCTCTTTGTGGACGACTTGCTTCAGCGGGCAGCAGAAGATTTCATGACACTTAGCACGAAAGGGGGACCCTTTACTCCTTATATCCGCCGAGTGGATGGAGTCCTGCCGTAACATAATGTACTCCTGGGTACCTGGGGCAGCATCATCCTGGACTGGGGTGGGTGGGTGGGGGTAGCCATAATAACACAATGAACTGAGGTTAGAGAGCTCACCACCACACATGGAGGAAAGAAAACACACAACACAAGAACAGCAGCAATAAAGAGAACTTATCGGGCTAAAACTATACAGGTGAATTAAATAAATGAAAAGACAAAACGGCAAACAGTAACTTTAAAGTAACATAATAGTCGAGAGAAAAGTGTGTGTGTGTGTGTGTGTGTGTGTGTGTGTGTGTGTGTGTGTGTGTGTGTGTGTGTGTGAGAGAGTGAGTGTGAGTGTGAGAGTGAGAGTGTGAGAGAGTGTGAGTGTGAGAGAGTGAGAGAGTGAGAGAGTGAGAGAGTGAGAGAGAGAGAGAGAGAGAGAGAGAGAGAGAGTGAGAGAGTGAGAGAGAGAGAGAGAGAGAGAGACGGGGGGGGGGGGGGGGGGGATGAGCGACAGGAGACATCCAGAGAGATATTCACAGGTAGAGAGAGAAAGATTCAGGACATACAGTAGAGTTCAATAAACAAACTTAAATCAAAGACAACTAAATGAAGCAACAGTGGGAGCCTCTTTATTATAGTGGCATTGGTCGATGCAAAAGAGGGTATTGAAAAGAGGAGTATAGCAGAGGATTTCGTGTATTAGTGGGTAGCTTTTTACTGTGCCGTGCACTCGGATGATGACTCTGACGACTGGCCGCAGCGGCTGGCGTTAGGGGTGGAGGCTTGTGGGTTAATAGCGAGGTGAGTGTGCAGTCAAAGCAGGATGGAAAGACAGCTTAAGCAGACCTATACAGTGACAGTATAGACCCCTCCTCTCCTGAGCACATAATGCATCGAACCCCCCCACACCGCTCCCGTTCATAAGCAGACAAGCAGATGCAAATGCATGCACAGGGCTGCAAGCCACTCCCTGCATACTGTATGTTGCAGAGAAAGAATGATGAACCTTGCTGTCATGGAGGAGTCATGCGTCAGTGGTGATTCTAGGCAATCTATAGGATTTGTTTTATTAGTATATTGTTGGGGTCTAGTATAGTGAAGAGACAGGACTTTAGTGCCTACATGCCTATAGTGTGTATTTGATCGACTACAGAGGAGCAGAGTTGGCTTCTAGACCACTGGCCTATTTTCTCCATGTTGATGGATTGGCTAAAAGGGAATCAGGCTCCGCTAAATGGCATTTTCTTCTAATGGCCCCGGGCACCATGCCTGTCTAACACATTCACTAGCTAATGAAAACAACTGCACAGAAGGCTTCAATACTGGACTGTGTTAAATCACGTCCTGCCATTAAACCACTATTTACTTAATTCCTGTCCAATTACGATGCATGGAGCCAACTGTATATTCAATTTAACAAAAAAAAAGCAAGGCGAAATGGATTCCTACATTTTAAATCCCACAATCCTGCACTGACTTTAGTATAGCTCTTAATGAATTGTTCACTATCAAAGGAACAGGGTCCTTTAGTATGGCTGCTCGGTATCCAGAGAAATAAATATGTTTATGGTATTTTATGGTTTATGTATCGTTCGTAGTACACAATAGCCTACATTGCCATAATAAAGTGGCAAAAAGCAAACCTATATGCTGCCCATGCCAATTAAATAAAAATGATATTTCTGTGAGTGCCAGTATTCGCTTCCATTGTAAAGGAACTTTTCTAGGACTATAAGAAACTTTTACATTAATTTAAGCCTGCAGCATATTCCAAACAAAGTCTTTTTTTCCCCCCCTTTTCTTTTTTGCTGAAACGAACAAAGTTTTCTGAGGACGATTCTTTTTAAAAACAGTGATTTTTCTTTTACCACGGATCATAATGGGCAAGTGTCCCTGAGCAAGACTCTTAAAGGTATATTCAGTGATTTCACTTAAATTCAAATATCACTTATTTTCTTGTTTTGTTGTGATAATCCTCCCTACTATAGAGCGTGCTGACCATATAAGGAGTTCCTCACTGTCCCCAGTTAACCCCTGCTGGTAAAAAAAACATAGGTTTCGTATTTGGCTATATTGGCCCAGCCTTGATCCGATTAGGATAGAGAGGGCCTTCCACCAATAATGATCGAGAGAGGGCGGGCCTTGGTGTGTGTGCTATTGGCCCGTCACGTGTCCCCCCCACTGTAGTGCGTGCATGTGCACATCTTGTTCCGAATCACGCAAATCACTGAATGCTCCTTTAACCACAAACAGATACCATCCCCCCCAAGCGCTCATCATGACCACCTGAGCAGCTGGGTGAAGCTATGGACTATGGATGTGTGCCATCTCTTTTCATCAATGAATTGCCGTCTGATAGCGTCTGCAATCCCTCCGAGAGGGATAATAGAGGCATTTCTATTTGTACTGTACCAGTCCATGGTATATGCTGCTGGCAGATTGCGAAAATAGAACATAAATCACCAGGACATTGAGAGTCTGACCAATCATACACAATGTTCGCATTGGTGACTCTGGCCGGCTGGCTGGATAAACTTGGAGATGAAAAAACTGCCGAAAGGAACTTCCGCAAGGCACTGTTTGTTTGCTCCACAATGACGTAATTCTATAGTTCTTATTGACTGCTTCTTGTTTGACTACAGACAACGTACACCAGACTACTACGCATAACAAGCACATTCTATATAGACTACAGACAACATACACCAAACTACGCATAACAAGCACATTCTATATAGAGTAATAGAACAGCAAATTAAACACATGAAAGAATACACAAGGAGAATGAATAGAAGGACCAATTAATAGCCGCATACAACTGTGGATGCAGCCCAAGTTTGCCGCTCTATAAAAAGAACTGAGACAAAGTTATAAACTATTGTGCATTTCTAGTACAGAAATAGCAGCAGGAGAAGGGCACTTCAAAGGGACGCAATAATTAACAGTTAAGTGTTTAATGTTGTCCTTGTTCAGAGACAAGGTAAAAGCTGCCATTAAGCCCTATATATATACACACACTTTGTTGTACGATGCCTATGATATGACCAAAATAGGGACGTCAATGTTACAGTGGTTAAACATGACCTCAGCCAGTGGCAACGGCTAATGAGTCTCATCTGATTGTCCTTGTTTACACTACATTATCTAGATTACTGTCACAATTAATGCAAACTGATTCACAATTACCGAGGCGGGGAGATTGAGAATTGGAAAGCGCCAGAGTAGCTGTTCAACGTTGTATTTCTCACACACACACAGTTTCCGAGTGGTGCTGCATCTTTGTGCCTCCTTCGGGTGCTTCGCTGGTTAGCGAACGACACAGACGCGTCCGCCCTGGCAGGAGGCCCCCCATACACTCTAAAACTACTCAGCATAACCCCTGACCTCATGAAGTTTTTATGGGGTTTTGGATCCAGGAGTCTGCTCCCCGGAAAACTTGACCGGATTCTACGCTCCCGACTCGCAACAGCCAGTGGAGCAGAACTACAGAGACCTTTTCTTTTTAACCCCGGGTGAATACAAAGTAGTAAAGTGTCGGACATTTCTTTAGTTCAACGACTGAGAAGATACTGCAGTGCAGAGTCTTAAAACGTTAGCGTAGTTTGTTTGTACTCATTTGCAACTCAGAAATAGAACCCTTTGGAGTGGCATTGCAAACTACAGTGTTGTAATTCCCCAAGATACTCCATTGTAGTAAATGGTGCATTTATATAGCGCCTTTATCCAAGGCGCTTTACGCATTACATTCACACACACACATTCACACACCGATGCCGGAGGAAACCATGCAAGGCACCAACCTGCACATCGGGAGCAATTAGGGGTTCAGTTTTGCTCAAGGACACTTCGACACCAACTCTGGGG
Source organism: Protomyctophum parallelum (assembly GCF_964188405.1). Taxonomy (NCBI): domain Eukaryota; kingdom Metazoa; phylum Chordata; class Actinopteri; order Myctophiformes; family Myctophidae; genus Protomyctophum; species Protomyctophum parallelum. The sequence goes on along the minus strand of NC_139711.1, from coordinate 19,632,073 downwards.
GAGCCAACAGGGTTCAAACTGGCAACCTTACGGTTCCCATCCGGTCACTCTACCCCTGAGCCTCCGCCGCCCCTAGTCTTGCCTAATCTTTAAGATATATACACATCGCATTTGAGAGCTTTTTGAGTGGTGCAACCACTCCAAAGGAACAGCAATGCCCCTATGTCCACGTACCTGTCCCCATGTCTATGTTGAGTACCAGTAGGGGCAAAAGTGGCGCTGTTGTCCTAGAAACAGAGAGAGAGCGATAGTGTTGCACTGTTGCCTGCGAGAGAGAGAGAGAGAGAGGTGTCTGCTAATAAATAATAATATAAATGCTAATTCCCCCACACAGTAACTGTCATTTCTCGACCGTTTCGGACACGGGGCGGCTCGCCGGAACCGGGCTGGCTACCCTGGGCGCGTTCCTGTGAGCCTGGAAGTTCCGGGGACCCACCGGGGACCCCCACACGGAGTTGCACCACTCAGTTCACACGGGTGTGATTTTTTAGAGATGTCCAATCTCCAGGCCGAGCAAGGTACCGACTTACTGTGTGACAAACAGCAGGATAATGGGACCCTATCACACTGCGGCTGTGCCATTACTGTGCATTAACGCAAACAGTTCCTTGTTATTCGTCATTGGCTTGGTTTACATTACCCACTGGCAAACCTTTACTAGCAAATCCAAAATGTTATGATTATGACAAATGATGTTCACGAGAGATGGAGCAAGTTGTGTTGTATTCTTAGTTTTTTTATTCACATTTTAAATCGTAACATTTCAAAGTCTTGAAATATTGCATTATGGCCGTTAAAATGAGAATAGAATGGTAGCTTAATAATACTGTATTTAGAATGTCCTCTTTAACGTTAGAAGGATTGTGCATGTGATTCATATCATCCCACCCGTTTAATATTATAGTCACTATCCGAGCACCGGCCTACTCAGGCCATTTGTTACCTTTTTTCTTGTTTACTTTGTAAACCTGTAAAAAGTGCTTTATAAATCACGTTTTTTTGGAATAGCCTTCAAAGAGCCTTGAAATTGAGGAAATTGGTCTCTCTGCCTGGAGCCAGTTGGTTCTTGTCTGTACTGTAGCTGTAGGTATATATTATTTTGACGAATTGGCTAAAATTGTAGACGTGCGACACACACACACACACACACACATACAGAAGCAGTCCACCCTGATGGATCATCAGGGAGAAGTTTATTTGAGCACGCACAAGTTTGAGTGACATGCTCTCACCTCCTTCAGAGAACCCAAATGAAGGGAGTAAACAGTGAGGAGATAACACAAGGCAGATGTGATTATCGCCCACAGCAGGCAAAGGGGTCAAACTTCACTGAAACACGGAAGACTAATGCACACTGGGCCTCTCTCCGTCTCTCCTTCATCCTGGCCATCCCATGTATCTGATGCCAATGCCTAGTGGAGTGTGAGAGTGAGGGAGCGACCGTGTGTGAGAGTTGAGTGACAAAGTGACGGAGTGAGTCTGAGTAACGGAGAGACACATAGACAGACTCTGGGGGACTTAGACCAACACCTAATTCCAGCTCGTGATTATTAATGAGCCCGCTAACTGCCAGCTCATCAGAGGCAATAAAGATGAGCAATGGCGGGTGGCTTGAGAGGACGGCCATGCAGAGGGAGGCGGACGGGAGCCATATTTTACTGCCCCGTCTCGTCTTTCTCCCTCTCCTCCCTGCGGTGATGGAGCGCGTACGTACGTACGTACGTACGTACGCACGTACGTACGTACGTACGTACGCACGCTGGGGGGGGGGGGGGAGGTGCATGATGAACGGTGAGATGCGGCCCGGGAATAGCGCTCCCCCCTCCATCAGGCCCAGCCACTCAGAATGAGCTGTCACCCCAGTCGCATGATGGGCCATGATATACAGACACCACCGCTCACACACACACTGGAGCTGCAGCACCGCAGTATTAATGACCTTGTCGTCCCTCTGCTGAGAGACACGAAAGGAGGCAACAGGAGCTGTGTGTGTGTGTGTGTGTGTGTGTGTGTGTGTGTGTGTGTGTGTGTGTGTGTGTGTGTGTGTGTGTGTGTGTGTTTGTGTGTGTGTGTGTGTGAGAGAGAGACAAGTTTCCAAGTTACGTTTATTACTATAGCACTTTAACCCTAGCTTTGGTCTCAATGGGTTTTACAGGCCCACGTCTAACAAAAAAACAATGACAGGCTAAGAGGATATGCCCTCAGGCTATTCAGCGGTGACATGACATTGCCGCTGTGGATGGATCCCGGGCCTTTGCCCTCCCATATCAGACTCCACAAGTGCCCTCTCGAGGTGCCCTCTCGGCTGGCGTTTACAATAAGAGACTTTTCCTAGAACGGCCGAAAGCCTTAAGGGCATTACTGTGCCTTACAGCATCTCAAACCTTTCAGGGCTCAGGTCACCCCTGGCCCTGTAAATAACCTTTTCATCCATTGATGGCACCCTGAATTACATTGATAGTACTGTATAGCACCTATGTCATATTACAGTACATAAACATCTTTCCCACTTAGATAAAGTATGTCACGAGGAAAACCTGAGTATCCATTTCGGAAAGATTGAAAACAACTTTATACTTATATAAATATATACATACATACATACATACATACATACATACATACCGGTACATTTAACCACTTGAATCCAACCACAACGCATCACAAAGTGACGTGTTGTGAGTTTGTAGATCGGCTATTTTTGGTAAAAGAGATTTAGTGTAGAAGATTAAAAAATAAGTTTCAAGTCTGTTTCACTCAGTATAGTATAGAGGTACTTGCTCTTTGTGAAAATTAAATACTTACACTTTAGGTCATCTGCATGTTAATGAAGGTGAAACAAACACACAGGTGCACTTATGGTTATGAACGTTCCAATTCCCTTCTCCCATTTATAATCTTGAGTTCACACACCTTGTCTTTCTGGCCGCAAAAAACTACTAGACCAATTAGTATCATATTTTGTGAGCCTGCTGCAAGCATGCCAAGGAACTAACACCCCCCCACACACACACACACACCCACACACATTATAATAGATCAACGACTGTAATTGGTGCCGAAGATCACTATGCCTGCCTCTTCCATACAGAGAGATAGAGAGTGAGCGAGAGAGAGAGAGAGAGAGAGAGAGATAGAGAGATAGAGAGTGAGAGAGAGAGAGGCCGTCAAGCCCACATCTGATTAACTGTCACAGCCCTGGCCACAGTCTGTGCCACACCCACTCATCCACTGCCCTGATGACTATCTGGACCCACCTGTGTGTCTCACCCCACCTGCTCCCTAATGAACCTAGTCTATATATAGCCCTTGATGCTCTCATGTGATTGTTGGTTTATCAGTTTGCTCTGCCTTGTGTATATGTTTATTCTTGCCTTGTAATGGTGTACCTTATTTCTAAGTAAAGACTTTAAGTTTATTCCTTGTGTCCTTGAGTTCTGCATTTTGGATCCTTACCTGGGATAGAAGCCTGACATTAACACCAACATACATGTATAAATGTGACAACATACTGCACGTGCATGAACACGGTTACGTTGTTGATTGTTTAAAACGTTCTGTATTTAGAGCGAGAGAGATGGTCTATCTCTCTCTCGCTCTAAATACAGAGCCGAGAGAGAGAGAGTTTGATGCTGTGTCAGACAGTGGTAACTAGACGATAATCATTATTATTGTTTATCTTGATAAAAATGTAAATAAACGGCTCACGGTAATCGTATCGCAATATTTTTACAAGCTCACAACACATTGTGAGCTGGGGTTCAAGTGGTTAACAAAAGTGGCATTTTAAGAGTTTTTAGCATATTTTGATTATCACGATAACATCGTAAATCGCAATGAATTGTGTCACAATTATCGTGATTTGAAATTTTCATATAATCCCATACCTGGCTACCCCAATGATAATACAATGGCCCGATATGGTGACCTCCAGGAATGTTGACAGGAACGTCAAGCCCACATAGAAGGCTGGATAATGCACCTCCATCGACCACATAACTGCACCGTCCCCGTTTTCCATTCCAGCTTGAAACCTGCGTCGCATTCCGTTCAGCCCTCCTCTCTACCCTAGCTTCCTGTATACCCAGACACGATTTGACAAGCGCAACAAACGGATAAGAAAGACAGACTACCTATGCCATACAGAATGTAATTTAATATTAGCCTATCTACAGTGCATACAGTACAGTGTTTACACCACGCAGCAGTGTACAGTAAGTGCCAAACGATGTCCTTGCGAGACCGAGCGCAGGTGTTGATGGGTTTTAAAGTGACCGAGGTCAGACGTTGGCGACGGTGCTCACAAATGGCACCTGTCATCTCATGTTAAACTCCATGGACGAGTGTTCAAGGACACATTGTGTATATGTCTATTAAGGTGGTCTCATTCTCAGAGTAACAAGCTCACATTTCATCACACACACACCATTGCAGTAAAGACAGACTGCCTTTCCCACTTCCCATATTTTCAGCCTCGCATAACAATTATGTCTTGTTTTTCCTGATTGCATAATGTATTATATATCATATGCCTTCTCATCATACTACTCATTACTTTATGTTGCAGTATATTCACCATGACCTTTTGTTACAGCCTCATGGTCAACAGAAAACACTTAGCACACACGCACACGCGCACGCACACACACACACACACACACACACACACACACACACACACACACACACACACACACACACACACACACACACACACACACACACACACACACACACACACACACACACACACACACACACACACACACACACACACACACACACACACACACACACACACACACACACACACACACACACACACACACACACACAGTAGGTTACAAGCTGAACTATTCACTCCAGTAAGCACTCATATATCCATAAACTGGGTGGTACACATTGTTGCCACAATTGTGGTGAGCGAAAAGTATATTAGCTGAATTAGAATCTGAATGAAGCACAGTGTCAGACACAGGTCTGTGCCCTGAGGTATGTGTGCTGCTAAAATAGCCTGTCCTGAATTGAGTTTAGTCTGGCTCCATCTCAAAAAAGGAAGTTTCTATTTGGACGATGACTCCAGTGAACTTGAGGTTTTCGTTGAAGCACAGAGTGAGCTAGCAGATTTTATTCAGGTTCTGTCATTCCTCTTGTGTTCCTCATCGTCTCCACCAGGCCGAAGGCATGGGGAGAGAGTATGTTTAGCACTCCGTCCGTGTGTGTGTGTGTGTGTGTGTGTGTGTGTGTGTGTGTGTGTGTGTGAGTCCGTCCATCTGTTACCAGCTAATCTCGGGCACCGTTATCCCGGTCGATGGCAAATTTTGCAAACACCCTCCCTGGATGCCAACGATGAACCTTTGCCCCACATTTTCCAGAACGGTATGTTATAGCGCCACCAGGAGGCCGACTTTTGAAATACTTTTCTTTTATATTACTCCTCCAGATTCTGTCCAAAAATCCCAGAAATCGTTACACACTATCTCTAGTCATGTGTTCAAGCCGGATCTGTCCGATATTTCATATTCCATCCTAACATTGGCTTTCAAAGTTTGCAAGATTGAATCTTTCAGACGTTCCTACTAGGCTGAGGAGTATATCCCACCTTTTCACATTGGCCTGTTATAGCGCCACCAACAGGTGGATTTTTGCTTAACACATTTTTGGAACAAAACGCCTCAAATCATCCAATTGTCATCCAAGGCGTAAGAAGAAATGGCACCCTTTTCACATTGGCCTATTATAGAGCCTCCAGGAGGCCACAACCTGACCTGGCCTGGTGGAGACCTGTGCCCAGAGGGGCACTTCATCTAGTTCTCTGTCTTTTTATTTGCCAGTAGCTTTCAACAGTCACATGATAGCTAGAGAGAAATCTCACAACTCTAATCAGCAAAATGTATTACTGAATAAATTCACAGGAAATGACTCAAAACCGACTCATGCCAGACAAACTGTGTCTGGCATGTTTGCCTCACTGTGAAGGGGAGGTGTTTCTTCATCAGCACCAGATGGAGATGGAATTGGATGATTCTCAATAATCCAATCACCACATGTTTGGTGAGGTTTAAAAGGGATTTTTATTTATTTATCCCGAAGACAGTATGTGACCAAAATGTAAAAAAAAAGCAGGGAAAATAACAAATTCTGTCCCCATTTTATTCTTCTGCTATTTTTTTAACATTTTGAAAAATCTTGAAAAACCACTGATACTGGAGACAAACTACTGCTATCTGAGTCTGACCCTCTTGGACGGATTATCGAATCATGATTTAATTATTATATACAGTATTTCCATTGTTTCACATTTGTCTCTTTTTCATAATGACATAATATCCTGTTGGTGTACTCCATGTCTTGAGAGCAGTGTTGGTTTTCGTCGACTAAAACTATGAGGACAAATGTTCGTCGACTACTTCACTACTACTACTATTTCACTGACAAAAACTAAAAGTTGAATAAAAACTAGACAAAAATGTTAGTTGAGAAGAACTAAAAGACAAGTCACTTTGTTTGGCTGTGCTCGCGGGTGTTGCCCTCTGAAAATAGCAGATCTACAAGCTCACAACGCATCACGCACAATTCACGAGGCATTGTGAGCTCGTAGATCGGCTATTCAGCATGCAACCAAGTTTAAGATCAGGCATTACGATGACATCAAGGTCAACAAAATCAACTGTAGATTTAGTCGACTAATACTAGACTAACACTAAAAACTTGCTCTCAAAATCACCACCGATGTTGTGAGAGAAACGTGTTTTATTGCTTTAACTCATTTTGTGCGGGAACCCCTTTTGGTGTTTTAAGCGTTACGTTATACTTTAGCTATTGAAAAATAGCAGATCTACAATCTCTCATCCCATGGGCATAAAGTAGAGGTGTGGTACGGGACAGAACGCACACAAACCGTTTCCACTAACGCTGGTGATTACTCAGGCGCCGTGTGAAACGGTCACGCCTCAGGCCACGCTCCGAGCACCAATGCAATTCATTTAAGTCAACGTATGTGGAGACTAGGCTATGAATCCTTGAGTCCTTCATTCACCAGAGGGTGACAACCTATACTGGTGTTTATTCATTAAGAGATTGGAGCTCACCTCCGTATACCATGAAGACCCCTTGACCCCTTGAACCCCCCCCCCCACTCTCCATGGACCCCATAAACACAAACGCACACCCACAAAAGACCTCACATATAAAGTGCATGACGTATACAAAGACAGTGAAACTTTCCAAATGCACATGAAGCCTTTATCGTCTGTCGGGTGGAAAGAACCTCATATGTCCAAAGCCGTTACTTTTCAGGACTCGAGATTCAAATTTAGAAGAAGCAAGATCCACAAGTTTGAAATTGATGCTTTTGTGTGAATCTTTACTATGACTAAGCAGGCCATTAATTTAAGAAAAAACTAAAACTAAAAGTTATAATATGGAGATATGAGGTTTCTGCCCGACAGCAACGATATATCGTCTTACAACTATTTTGTTGTAGGGCTGTTCCATTTCTAACCATAATACTGATTGAGTCATCTTCTGTGTACTCTGACTTAAAACGACCCCGAAGTCATGCTGAAAAGTTTACTCCAGACCATGATGTCACCGACTTTCCACCCTCCGTGACCCGGACATTTTCCTTGTTCGCCGCGTTTAAAAAATAAACTGTAAAAAAAAGAAAAAACTAAATGACACATCAACGGCACAAGTGTTCCTTTAACAACATGAACCCTATAGCGTCTCTATGCTGGGCGCATGTACCGTTGGAACATAATTAACAAACATTCGGCTGAAATAGGAAAGTATTTGACAAAAAATAGACAAACATTTGGTGGAAATAGCAAATCTACAAGCTCACAATGTGCCACAACCATTCCGCATCCAGTGACATATGGATTCAAGTGGTTTCAACCTGTGATTGAGTCAGGTGAGCTGCGAGGTGACAAGAGGGCTGTTGAGAGATGGTGAGTAACAACAGGGTCAGATTAAGTGGGGTTGATTCTACTCTTGACACGCTGTCACACCAACAGCAGTCCCATCATTACTCTGGGCATTAAGACAGGCACGGGGAGAAGGATGGGTTGGACAGAACGGTGTCTGTGTGTTTTATGGTGGGGATGGAAGAGAGGCTTCCCGACGCAAACGCGCCTGGCAAGGCGAGATAAATGATACAGAGCTTTGATCCCACGGAAAATGTATCGATCCGGCATCGCAGTGTGACCTTGAAGAGGGCTCGTTTGTCTTCATGGTGCCGTGGCAGCTATACCTTGACCTTAGGGTTATAGGGTTAGTTATAGGTGTGACTTTGTGTCGGATGTACGCAGCTGCAATGCATTATGTGATCATGTTACATCACCGGGTGTCTCTTTGTATTCACTTCAGTCTGAGGAATGGCGAGAGCCCGAAACATCACAGCAGCACTCGGGTGAAGACCGAATTAGTCGAAGCCGAAGTAACTAGTTAGAGACTGCTGCTCGGCCGAAATGGAAATTCTAAAAGATATTCTGAAATACATTTTCAGATGACAGCTTTCAAGCAGGCACCCACGGCATTCTGTGGGTGGAATTACAGACTAAGTAAGGCAATCAAACATTGTGGAAGATATCTAGGCTGGGCTTAATGTTTCCAGGGACCTGGGCCAGAGGACCAGTGAGTGACCATGGGAGACGTTACTCACCAACACTTGATCCTGGTTACATGGTGACAGAAAGACCACTCAGATCATACGTATGACACTTGGCAGCCCATTTTCCAGTGGAATTGTACGGTATGTGAATATTAAACCCATTAAACCATTAAAAGAGGGAAAACATCCGTGTCATTTTGCAACACAATCTTTTAACCACTTTAACTATATTTTATACTTTGGCTATTCAATGGCAAGGTCGTGTGCACGCGTGGACGCATCCGCCTCATTGACGGCAGACTGCTGGGCGAGCGCTGGCGCTTTGACATGAGGGGGGGGGGGGTCAGATCAACATGGAATTAATTCTGCACTGGCCATATATGGAGCGTGTCTTGAGTGATTGAATGAACTGAAGATTTGAATGAACAGGTATGAGACAAAAAGGAGACATTAACAAATTAATGTTAATTAATGTCAGAACAGGTTCTGAAATATATCCATATATGGAGATCTACGGTAATAGAGATCTCCATCACTGATGATGTCACGAGACCTGGGCACCATATAGATTTAATAATAATAATATAAATAATCAATAATATTGCTGTGCTACATACATTTTTACTGAAAATATTGTTGGGTTTCTGGTTAGGACAAAACATAAATGTTTGGCTTCTGGTATATGAGACAGTGTTGAGTCGACCACAAAGGTGAGCACCAAAAAAACATGAGAACAAGTGCCGTCACGCTGTAAATACAGCCTGCCCACTCTACAGCCTGCCCAAGTCTTTTGGCATTTCATTGAAGTGGCACAAGTGAGTCGAGTGTCGCGAACCCAAAATGCTAATGCTTTGAAAGGACTCCGAGAGTGCCGTTCTGCAATTGGAGTGGGAGGTAAATAATCAACAGGCTGCTCTGCTCATGTCCTCTTCATATTTTAAACACTGTGCACCCTCAGAGGCCCCGTGTCTCTCTGGCCCTATATGAACACAACACGCACTGATGGACAAAGTACTCAACCACAGTACTGTATAGAGAATAGATACTCCTGGTCAAATGTGACTCAACCACGAAGGAAAGGTTGCCCAGTCAAAAAGGGACTCAAGTTAAAAGTGGAATTGCTTTGAAAAAAAAAAATAATAATTGAGTCCAACTTTTTAGTGGTATGTAAACCAAATTTTGTCCCAACACAAACATTAAATCCCATTGACAAGGAATGGACAAATTGGAGTGTTTGTGTAAACACAATGGCCATGATCTAAGTCAAAATAGTGATCAATTTTGTTTGTTCCGTCCTCCATGACTGGGAAACCCTAACCTCATACAGAGATAACAATCATTAATTAATTAATTTAATTAATTAATTAATTAATTAATAACACAAAGCATCAGATTTAACCCATTCAATCCGGGAATGCATTTGTGTCGTTTTAGTTATATTGGAAAGAATATCAATCACAAAACCATTTTGAATTGTTCTTGTAGAGGTCTGTTATTTTTGTTTTTTGAAAAATCTTGATCTTCATAGGCTACATACATCATTTTGGGGGTCCTTGACATGAACAAGTTTGAGCACTAGCCTACTTATATAGCGACATAGGATTTTCGGAAAACTGTCTAAATGGGTTAAAAGGTTTCCTGAGGATAGCAAACAGACAAAGACCATGCAAACACCAGCACTACGGCAGATTAATGCTAAGGATCAGAGTCCCTGCAATTAACATCTGACAGGAGCAAATAGGATTGTGAAGCATATACTATCTATACTATACTCCCTGCTTAACCCACCCAATACTGTGGGAGGGGGTTCAACTGTAATAGGATCAACATACAGTACGACTGCACTGTGAGCGACACAGAGAAGCTTATGATATCAACCTCCAAATCCCCAAGTGTGTATGTACACACACACACACACACACACACACACACTTATAGAACATCAGCTTTACATTAAGAGGCACAGAGATCCAACTGTTGAGCCACGACATATGGTCATGCAGTTTATGGACGTAATGCGACAAGATTAAAGCTTGCCTTCACTATATGGGTTAGCTCGAGAGTGCTTTAGTGACCTTTAACCCCTTTTCAATTATACAGATATCATTCTGTGATTCTACATTAGCCATTCCACATGGATGCTCACAGCCCCCTCGGCCAATATGCTAAATGTTGTAGTGCGATGTCGTGCGCACTCACACACGCACATTGGGGTGTGGTGCTAATTTGCTTATTTCCAGCGCTCAAAAACCGAACCCCATTGAAGGCTTATATTAGGGGACATAGCCAATAATGCACTTTTGCACACGTTATTTGTTGACGTAACAACTACAAATAAAGGTAAGAAAGCCCTCTAGCATGGAATTCTCCTTTAACACAAAACTATTCTGGCCTGGCCCAGGCGGTGGCATAACAGTCTGGGCACCCGACTGGTAATCCAGTCGCAGTGTGCCGCAGGTTCGACTCCTGAGCCCGACACGGCCTTTACTGCATGTCTTCCCCCCATCTCTCTCCCGTTTCCTGTCAGCCTACTGTCTGTCCCTTCAAATAAAAAAAACAATAAAAGGCGTAAGCCACAAAAAAAAAAACGATTCTGGCCTTTAGCTTTCGATGTCAGCCTTTTTTTGCATGATAAAAACTTGCCACGAGGGGGATTCTCTTGAAAATCTCAATTGTATACTGCTGTGGAAAAACAGGGGAAGGGGGGGGTCGCAAGATATCAGGCAATGAAAATATCCCCAGGCACTAAACACTGTCACACACATTCCCATACTGGCCTGCAGACAGACCAAGATGTTCACCAAGCACAGTCTGCAGTTTTACTCAGCACAGACCAATTAAAATGACAGAAAAGTCAACTGAGGAACCAAATATATACTCCAGCCTATAAATAGCCAACATCTAAAAATAGTGTTTTTGTCCAATTCAAATGTCTTCCACTGTAATAAGCCTGTGACAGACAGACAGACAGACAGACAGACAGACAGACAGACAGACAGACAGACAGACAGACAGACAGACAGACAGACAGAGACAGAGACAGAGACAGACCAGTTTCCATGCGCCTCCCCTTCCTATTTTTGGACAGAATTGTTCATAAATAAATAATATTCAGCATTCTTCTTCTGTTGCTACATTCTTACGTGCATGTTCCGATATATACATGTAGTATAAAGAGTATAGCCCTTTCTGGGGATGTTATATGGTTAGGTAATTACATGTATTTTACGAAAAATATATACAGTACAAGTACTTTGGCACCTAATAATTTACAAATGAATCACCGACCATACTATACCAATATGCTATATTCTATGAGAAGGCAGCAGATATGGACCTGGAGGCCTTACCGATTGAAAAAGAAACTCTAGGTCAATCAATTTGCTGCATCATAAACACAGAGATCCAACTGTTGAGCCACGACATATGGTCATGCAGTTTATGGACGTAATGCGACGAGATTAAAGCTTGCCTTCACTTTTATGGGTTAGCTCGAGAGTGCTTTAGTGACTTTTAACCCCTTTTCAATTATACAGATATCATTCTGTGATTCTACATTAGCCATTCCACATGGATTCTCACAGCCCCCTCGGTCAATATGCTAAATGTTGTAGTGCGATGTCGTGCACATCCCCACACGCTCACACTCACATCGCAAGATATCAGGCAATGAAAACATCCCCAGGCACTAAATACTGTCACACACATTCCCATACTGGCCTGCAGACAGACCAAGATGTTCACCAAGCACAGTCTGCAGTTTTACTCAGCACAGACCAATTAAAATGACAGAAAAGTCAACTGAGGAACCAAATATATACTCCAGCCTATAAATAGCCAACATCTAAAAATAGTGTTTTTGGACAGGTTCCTTCGATTGTTTCAATAGTGTCATATGGATTGCATAAACAGACCTAAATTGTGACCTCTATAGATACAGTAGGCTGTTACTTTTGTGCTGCAATGTATGCCATTTGTCATATACTTGTCTAAAGAAAATCAAGACATTAGGATATTAAAAACTGTTGGATAAACAGCGTTGCGCATGAACATGGATTCATATGCGAGAGAGAGAGAGAGAGTCAGAGACAGACAGACAGACCAGTTTCCATGCGCCTCCCCTTCCTATTTTTAGACAGAATTGTTCATAAATAAATAATATTCAGCATTCTGTACGCGCGCGCACACGCACACACACTTTATCTACTAACATGGCATTGTAGTCTGACAAGTTACACAACGGTACACAATATCAGCATGGGACCTCTCTGTCTCTGAGAATCAGAAACGGAGAGAAAGTGCGAGTTGCTGTCCAAACATATCCAAGCACATCTATCCCAAAAAGAAATCTAGACAACAGCTGTGTGGTAACCAATGAAGAAGCAGACAATCAAGTTGTTCCAAATGCATGACAAGAAAAAACAAGTCTGTCTAGATAGATACAGGCTGTAGTCTACACACTGTATTCTACAGTAATGTACGGTAAGAAGAATCCTAGTAACACGGTATAGTGTCGCGGACACTAGATCTATAGTAGAGTTGTAACCCTAATAATATAGTATGTATTTCTAACATGAATAATATCTCACTTTAAATAATGCCACAACATAATATTTTCTTGATCGCATTTGAAACCTTATAATGGAGGACCCTTGTGCCTGGGTAGAAATAGTTAGTGCTGTCAGCCTCATGTCATGAATTATGAAATTCTACTTTATGATTATTCACTCAAATAATCGCGATTAAGGATTTAATTGTGTTTCTGTCTTGGTCAGCCGAAGTGTGTTTTGGCGGGCCTTGATGCCGTCGTAATGGCTGATTTTATACTTGCTGAAAATAGCCGATCTACAAGCTCACAACGCGTCGCAGCGTGACGTGTTGTGACAACGCGTTGTGAGCTTGTAGATCGTCTATTTTCACCATGCAACCAGGTGTAAAATGACTTATACTGGGATCTCTTGTCCACTAGTCCCTTCCTAACATTTTAGTCCAGTTTTTATTTCTTAGTCTTAGTTTTAGTCATCATAGCTTAGTTTTCATTTAGTTTCCATTTAGTTTTCGTCAGCAAAAAAAAGAAAATCGTCTTAGTCGACGAAATCAACACTAGCCAGCCGAGTTGACATGGCAACGTGTCGGGTCATCTCACTATAGTTTCCATACTATCCACCAAATTCTGCATTGTAATGTTAACACAGCTAAAGGTGCAGTTTGAGAGGGCTCAACGACACCCATTGTCGACATAAGAAACTTGGAAATACTTCAAAAAGCCATTTGCACAGTAACATGTAAACTTTGAATGTACTGAATCAATGGGGAGCTATCAATGCAGGTTGTGACTTGAAAAGCCTCTTTTTGAATTAGTACTCCCTCCCTTGCCTCAGTGCCAAAGGATGCTCCTTGTGGCACAGCAGACATGGAGGGCAGTTTTTTTTACTCTGACCTGTCAAACCAGAACACTTCCCAGATGGGCTTCAAAAGACTGACGCACGTATACACCGTCTCCGGCTTATAATGTGCAGCCTTGCTTGTTCATTAGTGGCAGACACATCGGGGAGCTGAAGGGATGCTGGAGTACGAGGCAGGAGAGAGAGAGAGAGAGAGAAGCAAAAGTGGATACATTTTCCAACAAAACAGTATAGTACGACCTTACAGCTCCATCAGTGGACATGCCCCGCCGTGGACACGTCCAGCAGACCTTTAATAAGACCAGAGCCGTCCCAAGCACTGCTGAGTCCTCAAATCTGCCAACTGTGACAGATGGGTGTTTTAGAGAGAAACAAAGAATGGAGGGAGACTGACTGAAATGAAAGACTTGCGGGGAAAGGTTCAACATTTCCGAGGTTGAAGTTAATGAACAGAGCCACGCAGGCAACTATTAGAGGGGGAAGGAAAGGCAGTCAAATTGGACTGCACAAAAAACTATGAGAGAGACAGAATGAAAGAGACATTGATGCCCCGGAATCAAATGATTTTTACTATAAATATGAGATCGGATAATTCCAATATATTTTTAGTCTGCGATTAGCGCAATCCAATCAATGACACATTATATGCTAGTTGCATATAATGTTCATGTTCCTTGAACTGTCCATATACAGTACAGTAGTTAAAATAAAATGGCAAATATAAAGCCACATAACAGGGTAAGTGGTACCCTCACAAAAAACATGCAGTAATCCTGGTCTCTAAACTGCCTCCCCCTGGCCAGCCAGGGCACCTGATGGAGGGGAAAGGAACTTGTTGGAATAATGTATTCCTTCCACGCGCTACGTCCAACCAGGGAAACTCCCCCCTGTCAGGTGTAAAGGAGCGACTTGGACACTCAGGCATGAAGGAAGCATGAGTTCAAGTTCGTTGCTCTCCCCCATGTCCCCCATATATGGGGACTGATGGCGGAGGGTGTGTAGAGCCCAGGATCACATTAAATAATTGACACAGGGGTGAAAAATGGGTTGAACGCACTGAAACGTCCTGTATGCGGCTGCTAATGCTGACAAGAGAGCTTGTAACTGGCATTTTAAACGGGCGCAACAGCCCGTTATAAATCAGGTAGTATAAATCAGGCTTTCCGTATCGCAAACCTTCTGTAAGCAGATGTTGGAAAACCAACAAGGAAGGATAGCTTTCCTGCCCTAGCCTCCATCTCAGGAGCTTCTCTTTGTACCCCGTGTATATATATGTATATAATAACACAGACAAGAGGAGCATGCTACTAGACTAGTAGCATGCTAGTAGAATAGTCCCCATTCCCAAACTGCAGAAGGTGACTGGCGCCCCATAGCTCTCACTCCCATAGTCAGCAAGTGCCGGAATATGGTAACTTGTAATATAATACATTACTTAACAAAAATTAAGTAATGTGTAATATATTCAAAAAATCTTTCTGTATTTATACTGCATTACTTTCTGTATTACTTTCTGTCTGTCTCGTTGCCCGTGGCTCTGTCTTGTGACATGGTTGACACCGTTTGGCCTCACCTTATTGTATATAGGCCACTGGTCTACGCAATGTATAATTTATAATTATACTAAATATTGAATTGTTCGATTTGAGCATTTAAAAAAAAGTAATATGTAATAGTAATATTAATATATTACTCTACTGCTCAAACAGTAATATGTAATACAATATATTACTTGATAAATTAAGGTAATAAGTAATAAGAAATATATTCCAAATATAAAGTAATATACCCAACACTGTTCGTGGGCATGGTCAAAGGACTCATATTGCCCATGCTTCCCCCCACCCTCGACCCCCCTGCAGTTTGCCTACCGAGCAAACAGGAGCACAGAGGATGCCATCGAACCATGTCCTGCACACGGCGCTTTCCCACCTGGAGGGATGTCGCACCTACTACGTGAGGATGCCGTTTGTGGACTATAGTTCCGCATTTAATACCATCATTCTTCTCCAGGCTCGATGGCAAGCTCCAGGACCTGGGCCTGAACACATCGCTGTGCGACTGGATCCTAAACTAACTGACAGACCGCCCCCAGACAGGGAGAATGGATGATCGTACGTCCTCCCAGCACGCACAAGCAGGCTGAGGAACTGTTTTTTTCCCACAGGCTGTCAGAATGTTGAATGAAAAGTGACTTGTGAATGTGCAATAACCCTCTGTACTCTGCACTGCATGTCCTTTGCTCCTGATCCACCGGATTAAATAAGTAGGGCATTCAGAAAAAGGAGCTTTAGGTACAGCCTATGCTATATAATAATTCAACTATATCGGATTGGTGTTTGTTTCCTGTGGCGCAACATGAATGCCTCAGCTGCTGTTTTTCCCCCGTGTCAAGTTGAGCGAACATCCAGCTGTTTGCCACATTAAATGTGAAACACAGTGGGAGACTTGTTTCCCAAAACTCGGGACAAGGACATAAGTTCCGTTTATTCTATCAGACAAGCTGCGCTAGAGTGAATGTGGTTATTCCACAACACCGCTTTATTGCAAGAGACTGCTGTCCATCTGAGTTCACCTCATTGGAGTAACTTCTGTTGTCGCGCCATAATCTATGTGTGTCCAAATACTTACGAGCTACGAAAACACGGCAAAAGATAACCTTTTTAACCAACTAAATAATGAAGCAAGCATGACACACATACAGTATACAATAAAAGCTATCTATTGAGAATTTAGAGCATAATGCTTGATTTAGACTGCATGGTAGGTCACACACCAAAAAACATCTACAAGTTCACAAAGAAGAATCACAATGTGGCGCGTTGTGAGTTTGTACACTGGCTATGTTTGATGTGTGACACTGTGATATGCAATTAAGTATGAATCAGGCTTAGTTCCTCCTAGCTGCCAAATTTATAAAGACTGATTGAATGAATACTTTATTAGTCAACAATGTAAACAGCACGTAGTAGAGTCAGACATTAAGGCTACAAGGAAAACACAAAAACGTCCTGGGGACTCGTTTCCATTGTGGTCCTATTTACAATATTCAACGTTCATAAGGGGGATAATGCTGCAGTCCGCTATGGCCTCATGGCGATTAGTTAATAATGTGTTAATGCGAGCAGAAATAAGTTTCATATCAACCGTGTCGACTGTACTTTCGCTCAGCTCATGCCTTGCTTCAGATCAGTAGAGAGCCTGCATGGATGGGTATCTTCCGGTTTTGACTTTGGTTGTTCCTTTGGAACTTAAAGATGGAGTGCCGTGATTTTTCTCCCCCGAAAACATAGTAGGAGGAAGCTTTCTTTAAAAACAAAAGTGTACAGAAAGTGTTAAAAGGACGTTTTTATGTGGCCACACCCACCAGTTCATTAAGTATACCTGGTTTTCACCTTAGCACCACCCACCTGAACTTAAGCCTCAGCCACACCTGTTGTTGTATGATAATGTGGGAGGGCTTAGGGTTATGATGTCACTGGTGTTATTTCGATTGGGCCTTTTGACTCAAAGGCTTTCAGCTTTCAGGAAGAAACCAAAAATACACAAAACAGGGAAGACATATTTGAATAGTATAACCACTCCTGGGGGTCTTTTAGAGTAATGTTAACTCCATAGACACATGCAAAAAAGAAAAAGTACTAAAATCACGGCACTCCATCTTTAAGGTTCGTCTGGGATGTTAATCTGCCTGCATGGAACTGCCTGGTCTGTACATCTGCCTGTCAGTGTCCCCCTATAACTCTATCCACAGGACAGTCAACGAGTTATAGTTAAGGTACACTGGACTAAAATGGCTCTAAATGAGTACAGCCGGGCCTTCCCGTGTAAAAGAGGAAGGTGGAATGGCGGCTATTGAGCCTCCAAATGTACATTTGTCTCTGAGATGTAGTTAAAGTATTGAATATTGGAAATACATTAAAGAATACCTCAAAATAATTGTACTTAAGTATAGGCTACAGTACTTTGTACTTACACAAGTTACTTTACACCACTGCACATGACATGTGCAACACATACACACACCCATACGCTCATAGAAAAGAGACTGAGAACCGACGGAGAACGAAGAGGAGCATATAGTGAATGCAGGGATTTGTGAAGGATGGCGTCGGTAATTACGCCAATAAAGTAGTTGTCCTATGATTACACACACAGTGGCCCCACTGGAGATCCAGCACTCAGCAGCACTCCAGGCGGACTACGTCAGCAGAGAGCGGTACTGTGTACTGTTTTGTTTTGAGTTGTAGATCAGCTATTTTTGGCAAAAAGCTTTGGGGCTCCATCTTGCGCCACCCTTATCTCTTATCCCTAAACTTATTTAAAAATAGTTTAACTAGCCGATCTACATCTACACGTTGTGAGCTTGTAGATCAGCTATTTGAACTATTTTAAAAGGTTTTTTTAAATAGTAAAAAATGGCAAATAATTTTAGGGATAAGGGTTAAGGGGTGGCGCAAGATATAGGCCTTGGTCTAGAGCAGACCCCGGCCAACTAAGTATTTGTTCACTAATGCTTCGTGTTAGTCTTCCACCACATTCAGAACAGGCAGATGGCCAGCTGACACACTTGTGTAATGTTGCTAGAGGAGAATTTTTTTTCTCCTCATAACAAAAGATTAAAAACACCACATTTCAGGCATGCCGTGCGCACCGACATGTGTGCATACTGTGTGTTTAATATGCTTACATAACAAACAGCAGAATGCAAGTTGAAATGTGCAGAATCGTCCTTCTGCCCAAGGGGCCTATGGGTATCCAGAGCTGTACTCTGTGCGTAAAAGAGAAAAATAAATAGTACTGTATGTGTTTTAACTGCATCTATCTATCCATCTATCTATCGGTATCAATTGACACTAATTGACCACATTTGAAAAGATATGCCAGGGACCCCCATGAAGAGAAGATTAGTACAGCTCTAGCAGTGAAGGACCCCAGTTTGACATGCATTAGTCTACCGAGCCCCATTTAATCGCATTTCTATCTCTGGTACCCCCAATTTATAATACAAATATAAAATCAATGTTAATTTAAATCTGAGAGTGTACAAATGGAACCAAATGGACCCGTTCCATTTGTACACTCTCAGAGTTACAGGCCCATACGATAAGGGTCCATTTGGTTCCATTTGTACACTCTCAGAGTTACAGGCCCATAAGGGTTCCAAACTATCATATAGCTGGGGACCCCCTGGAACTCCCTCAAGGACCCCTGGGGGTCCCCGGACCACACTTTGGGTACCACTGAGTTAAATGACTAAACAAATTACATCCTGCATAAGTCCTAACTCTGACTGGGTACTGGGAGGGAGTCTGGGAGAGTTGGGTTAACTGATCATTATCTTGATAACACATTTCCAAAGAAGAAGAAAAAATAAAGGTTGTTTTACACAAAATCAGTTGGAAATACTAAATCTAGGGATGGGCAATTAATCGGTATCAGCCGATATTGGCCTTAAAATGCAAATTCAGTATCGAATCAACATCAAAATAATAATAATTTTATATGTGCCTTTGATTTTGTTGAAAAATCATCATCTTTTGTGATGATGAAGGCTGCAAATTCGTTGGATCATTTTTAATAAAAGTTCAAGCGGTTTATATTTGGATAACATTTCAATATCTATGCATCCCTAGTTTTGATGTTAGTGGTGTCATTAAACTTAGTGGTTATATGACCATCAACTAAATTAAAACATGGCAAATCTTCACAATCAAGCAATGAAAAATGCTATGATCACAGTGTAGAGGTCAAAGGTTTGTAAGGATTTAACGTTCAATCCCAATCCCATCCGGCCATCAGACAATACAGTATATCACATTTCAGACTACAGCTGAAATCATCCTGTTGTAAGCGGTGAGATGTCAAAGAACAAAATGTATTCCCGTAGTGGTCGTATTCATGTATAGGTTCCTACCAAAGTCAAAATTTGACAGTGCATTTATGTATCTAGAAATAGAATTCCCTTTCACATACAGCACAATATTGGTCTGTCGTCGGTTCGCTCGCATCATCTCTGTGCAACAGTGCTGAATCTCCTGTCTTGCGTGCGTGTGTGTGTGCATGCGTGTGGGATGTGTACACCACACTGATCGTATGCCAACTGGCACCCTATCGCACTACAGAAAAGCCTTTCCAAATAGACTAAGACAGGCCTTTACTTTCATTGATTAGCTGCCCGGCTATACATTACTCATACTTACAGTAGTAAAATTTTTAAGTATTTTACTTTACTGGAGTGTTTCCAAATTTCAGTACTTCTACTCCACTATACATCTTAAACAAGTACTGAATACTTTTGCTAGACTACAATTATTCAAATTATTTGTAGATTTTGATTATATTACAAAACATACAGTATAAACACCTAAGCCCTACTGTATACATTTCGGCCATTTGAAAATAGCCAATCTACAAGCTCACAATGCCTTGCGTTGCGACACATTGTGAGCTTGTAGATCTGCAATTTTGAAAAGATTCTTTATAGCTCAGTGAAGGAGGAATTCAGTGAAGAAGAGTGCACTGTATATAGGAGTGTATAGGAGTAGGATTTAGCTCTACTCCACAACATGAAATATGCAGTCAGAGCATCCAGACGTGTATAGCTCTGTATCTTTTATGAATGCCTTAATAGAACAGGAGAGAGCTACGTTAACAATGCCTCCCGCCACTCACAGCAGCACAGCAAAGAGAGAAGGTGAGAGAGAGAGAGAGAGAGAGAGAGAGAGTGGAGGAGATAAATGGAGTGTGTGAGAGAGAGAGGGGGGGGGGTTCTCTTTTCATTCCAAATGGCTCTTCTCATCTCTGTATTTAACCCGATGAAGGTTTTATGGCGATCGGGAGTGGGGTCATAACAAGTATGACTATAGGGCTACGGGGCACCATCTGTTCACATTTGGGATGGAAGGAGGGTCAACAGATTAAGTCCTGCAGATGGTGACTAGTCAGTAGAGACTACTGAAGCTATAATTGATTGCGCACTCTCCAAGAATGGCTCACTGTGAGCTAAGGACAACTCACACAGAGGATGGCACCAAAAAAGGGAAAGAGAGAAATGCAGTGTATGTATAGTACATACACTGTGTGTGTGTGTGTGTGTGTGTGTGTGTGTGTGTGTGTGTGTGTGTGTGTGTGTGTGTGTGTGTGTGTGTGTGTGTGTGTGTGTGTGTGTGGTAGATTTACTATCTGCTGTAAATCTACACCTGATCACATGAAAACTAAGCTACTGTATGTATGACGACTAAAACTAAGACTAAATATATTGACAATTTCGTCAACAAATAAAAACTAGACTAAAATGTTAGGAAGGGGACTAGTGGACAAGAGATCCAGTAGAAGTCATTTTACACATGGTTGCATGCTGAAAATAGCAGATCTACAAGCTCACAACGCGTCGCTCTTGTAACAATTTTCAAGTGTAAAATCTGTCATTACGATGGCATCAAGGTCTGCCAAAATACATAGTAGTCGAATAAATCAGCCTTAGATTTAGTCGACCGAAATCTTATGACTCAAACTAGACTAAGACTAAATGCTGCCAAAAACAACACTGCATCCAACACGTTTGTTTGACCCACTGAGAAATAGACGTGCTATTAGATGTGCATCTAAAAATGCGATAAAAAAACCGGCTAAAAATTAAAGTTTTTTAGACGTCTATCCTTAGATTAGACGTTGATTAGCGGTTGTTTAAACGTCACCGTCCCCCCCCTCTCTCTCTCATTAGCAGGCAGTGCAGCACTGTCTCTCTCTCTCTGTTTCTGCAGGGCACAACAGCGCCCCTACTGGTGCTCATTAACGTCACATAGGTTAACCCCACATACTGTAGGTGAACACGGACATTGCTGTTCCTTGGAGTGGTTGCACCACTCAAAAATATATATATTTACAGTATAAAATATACACAATAACTGGAGGAGCTACCAAGGGCTTTGTGTGAAAACTGGCTTTGTTTTGAAGCGGATGAAAGGTTGACCGTCCGTTCGAATGAAAATACCAAGGATTCGTCAGCGGACGTGTCACTGACTGATTTATAAATGGCTTCGAGTCTGTGTTACTTCCGTGTTGCATAGCATAACAGTGACATCACTGTCCAATCCTCTTGGTATCTTTACCGTGTGCTCAGCGGGCGGCAGCAGCGGATCATCAAGGGATCAACAGCTGCAGCCTATTTTATCACGTTCGCGCTAATGAAACAAAACACCACACGGTGACGGTACAGGATTATTATTTCATGTCAAAACATTCAAGTATTAGAAGATGATGTTGCCCAGGTAAAGTAATGGGTCACTCTGCATGTTTAAGTTTTCCACATGTCAAAAATCATTTCTAAAAAACACATAATCCCAATCTTTTTTTAAGTGGTGCAAACCCCTTCCTTAAGTGACTGTGTGTGTGGGTGCCTGCCTGCCTGCCTGGCTGGCTGGCTGGGTATGTGTGAGCACGAAAACAGCATGGTTCTTTTTCACCACCTGTGCGCAACCTAACACACACACGCACATATTAGCTGTATATATGGTGATTTCAGGTGTGCCAGTACAGTACAGTGACAGTACAGTACAGTAGAGGGTACAGTAGAGGGACCCCCCACACGGTAACTCTGTCATTTCTCAACCGTTTCGGACGCGGGGCGGCTCGCCGGAATCGGGCGGGCACCCTGGGTGCGTTCCTGTGGGTCTGGAACCCCCCCCCCCCCCGGGGACCCCCACACAGAGTTGCCCCATGCACTTACTTCACACGGGTGTGATCTTTTTTTCTTCTATTAACCCATTCTGACCTGAGATCAGATTCTAAAAATGTCTATTACATCCTGACAGTTTCATTATTAACCCATTCTGACCTGAGATCAGATTCTAAAAGTGTCTTCGATTTTTCAATAGCTAAAGCACGACACGATGCTAACACCAAAACGGGTTTCCGTTCAGAATGGGTTAAAAAAAAATCATACTATCATTGCCGATATAACGCCATTTAGGTCAATGATACAACATTATGTTGTGATATAATAATAATATATCAGCGGGTAGCCTATTTAAGGGCCAGTCTTTTCCGTGAGAACGTTAGGCTACTGCATGTCTCCCCCCCCCCCCCCATCTCTCTCCCCATTTCCTGTCAGCCTACTGTCTGTCCCTCCATAAAATATATAAAATAAAAAGGCGAAAGCCACAATTTTTTTTTTTTAAACAAATAAATAAAAAACATGCCACACAGCGGCGCGTTTTGAGCTTGTAGATCGACCATTGTTTCGGTATATGAGACATATGACACCCCCATCAGGCTTGAGTCTACATTAGCAGATTATGTTTGGCCCAGTGACTGACTGACTGACTGGGACAGAAACTTTGTTTACCCTAATGAGCCTATTCCCTTTCAACTTTGTTCACCCTAACATGAGCCTATTCCCTTTAAACTTTGTTTACCCTAACATGAGCCTATTCCCTTTAAACTTTGTTCACCCTAACATGAGCCTATTCCCTTTCACCTAGAATAAGACTAGAGCTGGCGACAGGTTTACCCATGTCATGTGAGAAAGACAGACTGTAGGGTGGGGGGGTTGTGTGCCCATAAAAATGGAGCCAACAGACCAGTAGTGGAAAGGGTACATTTACTCAAGTACTGTACTTAGTTACAATATTGAGGTACTTTTACTTTGCTTATTTGTTATTTTCATTTCTTTACTCATTTTATACTCCATACTGTACATCTTAGAGGCAAATATTTTACTTTTCACTGCACTCGCTCAATCATACACTGAAGAAAGCATTCTGTTGCAGAAACGTTGGTATAATACAAGTTTTTTGCATCGTGACTATGAGCTGAGAGACCTTTTTTTTCTTCTTTTTTTCAACTTTTCACTGCACTGCAATTATTTGACAGCTACTAGTTGCTTTGCCGGTTTAGTTTATTAATACATTAATATACATTAACCAAAGCCCTATTTTACATTTGGCTATTTGAACATATCTCTGCTCACAATATATCCTATCACTGCTACGCCGATGACACACAACTGTTTCTATCTCACTCAGGTGGAAGAGCGCATCACTGCACATGGCTGACATCTCACAGTGGATGTCCTCCAACCACCTCAAACTGAACCCAGACAAGACTGAGCTTCTCTTCTTCCCAGCTAA
Source organism: Protomyctophum parallelum (assembly GCF_964188405.1). Taxonomy (NCBI): domain Eukaryota; kingdom Metazoa; phylum Chordata; class Actinopteri; order Myctophiformes; family Myctophidae; genus Protomyctophum; species Protomyctophum parallelum. Next base: position 19,607,921 of record NC_139711.1, on the reverse strand, counting down.
GTCCTGCCCTATGCAGGAGCTAACTATTTCCGTAGACAACGCCCTGGTAACGTCTGTCCCATCAGCCAGGAATCTTGGTGTTGTCCTGGACAGCCAGCTCTCGTTCAAAACTCACATCACAGCTGTCACTCGATCCTGTAGGTTCACACTCTATAACATACAACGAATTAGACCGTTCCTCACCCAGGAATCAGCCCAGCTCCTAATCCAGACAACAGTCTTGTCAAAACTCGACTACTGTAACTCCCTCCTTACTGGCCTACCAGCATGTGCACTTAAGCCTCTCCAGCTGATCCAAAATGCCGCAGCTCGCTTGGTCTTCAACCAGCCAAAATTCTCACATGTCTCCCCCCTGCTCCGCTCCCTCCACTGGCTCCCGGTCGCTGCCCGCACAGAATACAAAACTCTGATGCTGGCATTCAAAGCAACCAAAGGTATGGCTCCCCCATATCTTGCAAGTATGATCGAACCCTACAAACCCTCCCGCGCACTCAGATCAGCCAACGCAGGGAAGCTGGAAGTACCCTCACTAAAAACGCCAGGACAACGCTCCACACGTCCCAAACTCTTCTCCCTTTTGGCTCCAAAACTGTGGAATGCACTTCCCATTGCAGTCAGAACTGCAGCATCACTCCCAATCTTCCGCCGTAGTCTGAAAACCCACCTTTTCAGAATCCATCATGGCCCATAGCACTTACCCTAACCCCTTAGATAGCATTTCTGTAGACGTAGATAGCATTTGATACAGACTTATAGCATGTTATGTAGACAGCACTATTGCATTGTATGTAGTCATAGCACGCCATAGTACATATGTATAGCATAGTAGTATAGATGTATAGTTTATATGTATAGTTTCATCATATAGATATTCCACTGTTACTTTCTTAGCTTACGCATGTTTCATGATAAATGTTCTTATGTGATGTATTCCCATGCTTTTTTGTTCTTGCTTAATGTAAGTCGCTCTGGATTAAGAGCGTCTGCTAAATGCCTAAATTGTAAATAGTAAATAGTAAATTATAGACAATCTACATTCTACAAGCTCACAATGCGGCGCGATGCAACTTGCAGATTGGATATTTTTTGGAAATATCCAATTACTTTTAATTTGGTAACATTATTACATTTTGATGCCAATACCTTTGTACTTTACCTCAAATAGAATTCTGGGACAGTAGTTTTAATATTGTGGTATTGCCACAATCCGAGTACTTCTTCCAATGGGGGCGGGGGGGACAGATCTTTTTATGCTTGCAAACTGAGCCATCATCAGACACACGGTCTGTTCAAACTGAGCCATCATCAGACACACGGTCTGTTCAAACTGAGCCATCATCAGACACACGGTCTGTTCAAACTGAGCCATCATCAGACACACGGTCTGTTCAAACTGAGCCATCATCAGAAACACGGTCTGTTCAAACTGAGCCATCATCAGACACACGGTCTGTTCAAACTGAGCCATCATCAGACACACGGTCTGTTCAAACTGAGCCATCATCAGACACACGGTCTGTTCAAACTGAGCCATCATCAGACACACGGTCTGTTCAAACTGAGCCATCATCAGACACACGGTCTGTTCAAACTGAGCCATCATCAAACACACGGTCTGTTCAAACTGAGCCATCATCAGACACACGGTCTGTTCAAACTGAGCCATCATCAGACACACGGTCTGTTCAAACTGAGCCATCATCAGACACACGGTCTGTTCAAACTGAGCCATCATCAGACACACGGTCTGTTCAAACTGAGCCATCATCAGACACACGGTCTGTTCAAACTGAGCCATCATCAGACACACGGTCTGTTCAAACTGAGCCATCATCAGACACACGGTCTGTTCAAACTGAGCCATCATCAGACACACGGTCTGTTCAAACTGAGCCATCATCAGACACACGGTCTGTTCGCTGATGGTCCTCGAGTTACGTGATTGCAGTAACTAAAAGCTACTTGTTTACCAGCTGTCCTTTCAGTAGAATCAGCGCTCCAGAACAGCCAAGCAGATGTTGGGAAGGAAATACCGCTAGCCTATTTCCCCACTTCAAATAGGGGCAGGGCAAAGGAGAGCAGAATTGGGTCTAATGCAGCATTAACACTTTAGAAGATTAAGATCGGGAAAGCGTCCTTGTTTTATACTTTGGCTATTCAAAAATAGCAGATATACAAGCTCATAGCGCAGCACGAAGTGACAAGCTATATGAGCTTGTATATATGCCAATTTGAATATTTATATATTATATAATGTATATTCTTTTAATGTGAACATTTTTAACTCAAATATTTGCTTCTGGGAGTCTAAATTAGGCTAAAAAAAGAGGCTAAATAGGCCTACATATAATTTGGGGGGGTCCTTGACATGAAAAGGTTTGATCACCGCCAACATAGCAACACATGTCTTTTATAAAACTTTCATAAAACTGGATTTAGAAGGCAATGGCCTAAATGAAGAGCTGAGCCTTACATGCTTTTTATAAACATGCCCCCCCTTTTTAGACGGTCCCTGAAATCTTCAGTTTTTCTGTTTTTCTTGCCCTGAGAGTGTTGTATTGCCTTGTCTCTGATGTACCTCTGTTTTGTTTATTTTTTCTATTTATTTGGCCACAAGGCCCTTAAATATGTATGTGCACTGTTGTTCTTAAATACAGTTTTTTTATTTTGATGGCTTTTTTATGGTTAAATCACTGTTTTACTTTATTTATTTCACTGTTCAACAGCCACTCGGTGGCGTGCTATGAGCTTGTAGGTCTGCTATTTTTTTTAAATCGTGAAAATGCGGCACAAATCTTTGAATATTCTTTCAGAGCGAACGTTTTTAACTCAAATCTTTGCTTCTTGGGGGTCCCTGGAACAACATATTTTCAGATGGGGTCGGCGGCAAAATACAGATCCTTGACATGAAAAAGGTTGAGCACCACTGATATAGAAACAGGTTTTTCTAGAAACAGGTTTTTCTGAAAACTGTCATGTTTTAGAAGACATTTGTAGAATCGAACTTAGGTCTAAATGGGTTAATGGGTTAGAATCCGGAGTGCTACGGTAATTATCTTGTGGCTAGTAGATTCTGCGTCATCCATTTGCGTTTAGAATAGTGAGATAACAGAGATTCCTCTCAAAATATGCAGCAATAATACAACAAAAATATGATAGAGTGATTACATTATATTGATTGATAAATTCATTGGCTATAGTTTAATTCATGAGAATGACACATGCCCGATATATATGCACTTAATCCTCCACCTGCAGGGACTTTCCAATCCTCTTTTCATGGTCCTGCAGTTGTACGTGACTGTTACAGTGGTGTGTGTGTGTGTGTGTGTGTGTGTGTGTGTGTGTGTGTGTGTGTGTGTGTGTGTGTGTGTGCACGCACGTGCGTGCGCGTGTATACTGTATGTGCCTATGTAAACAGGGCACATGGGAGAGCGGGAGCCAGGGCCACGATATGCAAAAACGCTTGGCATTGTTGCAGATATAATCCCCATGACAACGGCTAAAGGGTTGAAAGGAGAAGGGATAGCACGGTTGGAATGGAAACACCGTAATGTCAGAGGAATCTATTGATTGCGCCAGTTAATCCCTGGGGTATGAGTTATAAAGGGGTGGTCGATACCCATTTAAGCCATTCTGTACGGGAACCCCTTTTGGTGTTTCAAGCAAGCATTATGTTATACTTTAGCTATTGAAAAATAGCAGATCTACAAGCAAATAGGGTCTACGAGCTTTTAGGTCTGCTATTTTTGAAAAACCGCAAAAATGTGGTGCAAATCTTTGGATGTATATTCTTTCAGAGCGAAGGTTTTTAACTCAAATCTTTGCTTCTGGTGGGTCCCTGGAACAACAATAACAATATTTTCAGATGGGGGTCCATGGCAAAATACATATATTTTCGGGGTCCTGAAAAGGTTGAGAACCGTCTGACATAGGGTTTTTCAGAAAACTGTCCGGATTTAGAAGCCATTTGTAGAATCGTCCTCAGGTCTAAATGGGTTAACGGGGAACAATTGTAACACTTAAGAATTAATTGCTACATCATAGTTATCTGCCACAGTGCTCATTTGATCAGGCAGCGTGGGATACTGGCACTGGATGCATATGGATTAGCGACTGACTGAATCGTTTTATCAAGGCTACTCAGTGGTTTTTACTTAAGTACAAGTGGAAATTCCTCAATGTAGAAATTCTGTAAAATGTATTGGCATCAGAATATACTTACAGTACAAAATTAAAAGTAATGAAATATTTCAACAATTTTCCAAAGGATTCTAAAATGATCTATGCAAGCTATTTTAGCACCGTTAAGTTATGGTTGCAGTAAGGATTCAATGGAGGGCGTTCAGAACGCTTTCCGTTACCGTCAAGCTGAATATCCACTGCCTTAAGAGAATACTACAGTAGTAAGTTAGTAACTGCAGTTCATGTAGTCTTGTCTACATGAATTAGCTGCAGTGTTCTTGCCTATGGGACATTCACAGTTTTCCATCTTGGACACGAGGGAAACAAATCTGAAGCATCTCCTGACGAACAAACCGTTGTGTTTTTCCTAAAATGTTGGGAAGTAGAAATCCTTGTGAACTGCCATGTTGAATATTTGATGGCCGTGCCTACGCAGTATAGATATACAGCTATTTGTAGCGCACAAGAGAAACTAGCTGAGTCAATTACCATGTCACTCTACTGTACTGTGCTGTTATTGTGCACTTCTATGGAACAAAAAACATAATACTGTACTGTACTGTGCGCACACGCACACACTCACAGGACAGGGAAAACTACCCCCCCCCCCCCCCCCCCCCGAACGGTAAGCTAATATGAAGGCAGAGCGAAGCGACGGGTGCCTGAGAGTCTCAGTAAAAAAAAAAACGTGGAGCCGTCCTATGGACAACCTACTGTGAAGCTGTTCACAAAAGTTTACATAACTTTGCTACTACAGGGAAAACATGCACGTGTCGTGTACGTATGTTACTTTTTTACTACTAGAATGCTCTTTCTTGCACTCTTTATTTTATCCCTTTGTTTTCTGTGCTTGCTCTGTTTTTTTTAAGCATATGTTATGCTATCTATATGTTGCTGCATTGTCTGTAAGGAAGCCAAACAAAAATAGGTTTTACTCTTGTACACAAGATGTAACAATAAAGTACAACCTTGAACACACACACACACACACACACACACACACACACACACACACACACTTTGCTTGGCTAGAGGCACAACGCAGACCGTAAAGTGACAATAATGGGCATTCTAGAGTTTGGTTTTCAACACACAAGACACATTATGGCCGCACCAGGCCAGGCTGATGCAGCAAATGGTACAGGAAAAGACACATTCTGGCCGCACCAGGCCAGGCTGATGCAGCAAATGGTACAGGAAGAGATGCTGCGTCTTGATACAGCATCCATTTTCTCAGGATATTACATTTGCAGTTTGCCAGGACCAGATGTCCCATTTCAACTGAGATGAAAAGATACTGAGAATAAACCCAACAGAGCTAGAATTTCATGACAAAGCAACAAACAAACTGGATGTTAATTAGTACTTGGTTACTGATCTCTCGCAAAACCTGGTATCTCTCGAGAAAAGCAGCTCATAAAGAGAAGGATGAAGGAAACGGAATCATGTCATGTTTGTTCCTCCACACCAGTTATATAAATGGCTTCACAGCATTAAATGGTTCTCAACTTAAAAGGGTTGAAGGCATGCCTGTAAAATACAGGGTGAATTTTAAGTACTGTACAAGGTAGGGTGAACACAAAGTTTCAAAAGTGGTGTGAGAAGTAAAAATCCATAAATCCATCCAAGTTTATTTACTGCTTGGCTGCTGGCTGATCTTTATTGGACCTGAAGTGTCGAGAAAGAAGCAGTGCCGTTTCAACTCAACTTATCCATCAATAAAATCATATTCACAGACTCCCAGACGCCTCCGTATTATTGCCACATCATTCTTCGTCTGTACTGGTGGGTTGTGACCTAATGGGTATACTGTTGAGACAGACATTATCTACAGGTCTACAGGGCAGATTATTAGTTTCGTACCCTAAGGGCGGAATAAAACAAACAACAAAACAAATGCACGGGTTAAAGCACCTGCCCGTCTAGTGGAGAGATTTGGGGTTCGAATCCTTTGCTGTGCCTGGCAAGGCACCCATTCACACACACACACGCCATTTTGGAAAGAACTTGGGTCCCAATTCCCTACTTTCTTCACAGGTGTTACCGATGATAGTAATGAAGGCTCTGTTCCATTCTGGTCAAACAGAGTCCGGGTGCTGCTATTGTGCGTGTTGGCTCACTGGAAACACTCTGTATGGGTGTGTAGCTCTGAGAGTGTACAAATGGAACTGTCAGGGTCTATTTGATTCCATTTGTACACTGTCAGAGTTATGGGAGTCCTTGAAATTAAAAAATGTGAGACCCACTGCACACTAAACGGAACAGAGCCTTCATTTGTATCATCTGTAACACCTGTGTAGGAAGTGGGGAAGTAGGTAGAGTTATTCTGTGTGCATATACTGTAGCCACAGACAGGAAGGTGATCTCTATCACTGCACTATATGCTGACTCTGTGGAGGAGAGTCTCAGATACCCCTATAGGACCCGTAGGAGTTAGCAGTGACAAGGGGATTAGAATAAACAGGAAATCAAACTATATCGAATAACTACATTGTGAGAAAAATAAGTGAGAAAAATAATTGTCAAAAAAAGAAAAGAACAATATTTGCAATTTTGAAAATGCCCGCCATTTACAGTAATAGTTTTGGGCATAGATCGGAGAAGATCATCGGGACTTCACTTGCCTTCCATCGAGGACATTGCTCACAACCGTTGGCTGACTATAGGCAGGGCCAATAACAACAGGACAGACCCTACCCATCCACGTCATGGGCTGTTCGCCTGCCGCCCTCTGACAAAAGCATCCCATGCATAACAAAAGTCAAAGTCGTACGATTTGTCACACACGTTACAGCAGTGACATTTTTTTTCTCTCTTGAAGCAGTGAGAGGCAACCAAGGAGCGGTGAGCCGCAACCGTGTCGCACTCGGGAATCATTTTGATTAGTCGATTTGACCCCTCCCAATCCAGCCCATTGATGCCGAGTGTCAAGCAGGGAGGCATTGAGTCCCTTTTTTACAGTCTTTGGTATGACCCGGCCAGGGATCGAACCCCGACCTCCCAGTTTCAGGGTGGACACTCTAACCACAAGGCCACTGAGCTGCCATATTTTCTTTCCCCAAGACATCAAACTTGTGAACTATAAAAAAGTGCAATAATCCCCTATACAGTAGGTGCAATATCCTCCGAATCCGAATGTAGTATTCTTTTAACTAGGAGTAGTTTTAGATTACAGTGAAAGTGAACTTTGTTCAATTATGCATTTCATTACGTATTGTCGAATCACAATAAAGCCATCTCTTTAGATCGCATCTCCTGTTAAAATTGTGCCAAAATGGCATGAGTGCTCATAAACACTGACTCACTGTCCCTGGCTAATACAGCATGGATCAGCAACTACAGCGTACAGTAGTTGAGAAGGCTGCGCGGTCGTTCGGCTTTACTGTATTTACCCAAGTCACAATCGAATGCAGACAGCGGCTGTCCTTCATATGACCCAACCACTAACAGGCTACGAAAACCACAAGAGACAGACTGTGTAACACGCCAGTGTTAATCTGGACAGCACATTTTTATTTAGTTTAATCATAATCCTTTGAATGAAATGTCATTTAGTTTTAGTCATATATCACTCTGAAAAGCTTTAGTCGATATCATAAGATTTGAATCGTCTAAATGTACTGTTATTGTACGACAAAGTATTTTACCAGGCCTTGATGGCTGATTTTACACTTGGTTGCATGCTGAAAAGAGCCGATCTACAAGCTTTGAAAATAGCCGATCTAAAAGCTCACGACGTGGTGTGCTGTGACACACAAGCTTGTAGATCTGCTATTTTCAGAGCGCAACACCGGAGCGCACATCCAAACATAAAATGACTTGGTATATGCATAAGGCTGTGTATACTGTACCATATTTGACTGTATATACTATATATACTGTACCAGAGTCCAGACTATATAAAAAAAGCCATAGAGTAAGACAGTCACGACCATGAGGGGGCAGAAAACTGAGCGCTCGAGCATTGTTCATGCAACCTGGATAGTGACAAGCTGGAGTTTCAAATACATTGTTTTCAACGAGGTCGGCGCAAATATCAGCAATTTTCGGCATGCTGTTTATTTTAGATAGTTTCTCAGTAATAGTACAACATAAAGGGATTTAAGATCATTAAAGCTGGGGCTGTTGCCTGGGTCCAGTGCATTCTGCCAACTTCCGGTCCAGGACTTTTGTCACTCTTCGCCCAGCACTTCGCCAATAGAAGTCTATGTAGAAGAGCTGAAGCCCCGTGAAGTGAACGGAGGTGTCGTAACGCTGTCCTAATCTGTGGCTCTGATGTATACCATATCAGACATAAATGTATGAACAAAATCAGTCCGATACGGTACATCAGACAGTGTACAGTATACACTGTCTGATGTACATGCACTGATACTGTGTACTATCTATCACTGTATAAAATCTACACCAATGGACGAGAACGCTGAGCGTTTCATCTACGCCAGTGTTGATTTCGTCGACTGAAACTAAGGCGGATTTTTTTCGTTGACTACCTTTTTCCACTGACGAAGAACTAAATTAAAACTAAGCTATGATGACTTAAACTAAGACTAAATATACTGACAATTTCGTCCACAAATAAAAACTAGACTAAAATGTTAGGAAGGGACTAGCCTGAGCTAACGTGTTTCTGGTCTAGAGGGGCGGGTCGCGGCTCAGATTTGCGCACGCCCTGATTGGATCTCATCGATCTGTCCGTCACCCCCGGCCCCTCCTCTCCCCCCTAGTGCAGCGCTACGTCACATCATTTGGAGCGACGCCCACCCGGAAGGGTTGACTCACACTTTTAGACCAGAGCGGCCAATGCGCTCCTCCAGGCTTTCAATTTTTGCACCAACAAAAATTAAAGCCTGGTACCGAGGCTAGGAAGGGACTAGTGGGGGAGAGATCCAGTATAACTCATTTTCCACTTGGTTGCATGCTGAAAATAGCTTTAGACGTATAGTGGTGATAATGTGCTGGTTTAGAAAAACAACCGAACAAAGTGAGACGCTGTGAATTTCCATGACCTTTATGCTGCTGCACTGCCTGCAGCGTTGGGAGCCACAGGGGACCGTGGTCAAAAAGGCTGCAAGACAGACAGAACGGGGAACGTGAGGAGAACCGTCTTTCAGGTCAGCACCTTCATTCTGAAGAGTGAGTAAATGAGACAGACAGACAGACAGACAGACGGGCTAAATAAATAATGCTCAGCCTCTGTGAGGCCAGCAAGCCAACCAGAACTCGTCCACCTTCACATGTACCATCACCTCTGTGGTTACCCAGCTAAAATACCAAACCCCCAAAAACATGGCAACCACGGCAGCAATCATCACGTCTTTAAAACCCTTTAACTACCATTGGCGTAATTGACGTAATGAATTAATTAGTCCAAACCTCCCCTTGCCGTAATTGCCGTAATTGTTTTATTCCCTATAATCGGGTGATTCTTTCTAAATGTATTAGCATGTTTTAGCATTTTTTGCTAACGGCCGATCTTGTCCACCAGCCGAAATCGTCGCGTGCACGCACACGCATTATGTGCATAGCTGCTCAAAATGCAATATTTGGGATTAGAGCTTATTTGACTTAGCTATGACAAAAACAATGATCGCACGGAATGGGGGACAGATCACTAACACACAGTGAAGAAAGCTAGCGGATGTTGACACCCGTTGAACCGAAAATGATTGACGGTCAGATTCTGAAATCGGCATAATGGTGAAGTTACCGCCACCATCAGGACTGGGTGTCTAATACTATATACTTGCCCCATTAGATGTTGTGTATATCACAGATTTTTCTATTGGCATTGATGAATTAAAAATCATGAATAGAGCTGGCAGAAGACAAATTCCACTGTTAACCCATTCTGACCGGGCACCCATTTTGGTGTTGGCATCATGTTATGCTTTAGCTATTGAAAAATAGCAGATCTACAAGCTCATATCGCGCCACCGAGTGGCGCGATACGAGCTTGTAGGTCTGCTATTTTTGAAAAATAATAAATAAATAAATACATTTCTAGAATCTGATCTCAGGTCAGAATGGGTTAATCAGACCAGTGTGTGTCCATGCCTTCGCCCCTCTTCCAGAACCTGCCTTGGCCTCCTGACATGTACAAAAACAGGTGTAATGGCACTGCGAGTAAAACTCTGACCGGCGGTCCAAGGCCGGGACCGTGATGACAGCTTTGTGAGCGATCATGTTGCCTTAAATTAAATGACACCTGGTGGTCTCGTCGACGACTCAGGAATTGACCGCAGCCTTGGGTTTGATAAATACACAATGAATGACTGACTGAGAGACTTTAGCCCTACTACGACCCGACCTCCCCCAATAAAAGGCCATGTTGAATTTTACAATGAGCCCCTGGAAGCACACGATATGGTTCCAATCAGGCTCCTGACCTCGTGAGGACTTGATAGGTATTTGGAACACCGTGGGGCCATTCTGTCGCGTTGTTACTGTAGATATGTGCCGCGTAAGTGTAGTGATAAACGAGGGGGGAAAAAAACATGTAGATTAGGACTGTGACTATAAGACAGCAATCGCAGTACATGACTCCTTACCATAAGCCAGCATAACACTTGTCAGGTGCCATCAGTCCGCCCCACGTTGATAAATGGCAGGCATTCTGCATGAATAGCCTCGTCTCGTCACGCCGCTGGCACTGCATGCCTCAGCACAGATAGATAGATTCAGGCCCAACAATTTGTATGTGCATCATCGCACATGCACAACATTCCTTTTTTCCCCATTATTATTTTTTCTGTGGCAGGATAGAGAACACCGTCTGCAAGTTAAACGTGAATAATGACAGTGCGTTCACTAGCAAACAATTTATTTAAAGAAAATGAGCAATACTCAATATCGATTCAATGTTAGCTCTGAACAGCTGACTTCCTAGAAGTCCAAATTGAAAGTCTGGTCATCATTCTTTAAAATCCTCTCAGAATCTGGAGGAAATATTTTAAGTTTCAAAAGTTTGATGACGCTAAATGTACGTGTTTGTCTCTGCCAGGCCAGCCGAAGGCGTGTTATGCCTCCCTCCCCACTTTGCATGCACATTCCCACTATAGGCAGTGGAGCAAATGCCACCCTTTTCATATTGTCCATGAGGAGGCCGTTTTTTTGCAAAACAATGACTTCTACTCTATAATGCTGTGATCAAGACGGATCTGTTTTTCAAATCCCTCAACATTGCTGTCCAGTCTCAAAATAACCTACCTGATGACAGAGACCTGTCAGCGCTTTTCCTTGTTATTGTGCATTTTTCTTTTTAACAATTATAATGAGACAGACCAGAAAAGGGGCATTTTGTCAGCGCCTTCCGATTTAGATCTGGCTGATGAATAATTCAGTGTACGATCACAGGTAAGACTGGAGATGTGCTCATCTGCCTAAACACGCAGAGGCTGCTTCAAGGGCGACAGTACAACTGGTAACAACATCAGACCCGTCTGAATGGAGTGGTGCTGTACTGTACTCAGTAAGGTACTACTCCGTACTATTACTACCCTGTACTGTAATGTACTGTGATGTACTGTACTACTCTGTATTGTATCTATTCACGAAATATATCATAATTAAGAAAGACAGCTTTTCTTATCTCACAAAACAAGCTTCCAGTTAGATATGTCTTGAGATGGTGTAACAGAGTTGGCACAACTGAATGTCCTGTATCAAATTATTGTTGCCAAATTGAAACTCTTGAAACTCAAATTGAAACATTTCTTAAGTTATGCCAGGTATGGTATATTCAGAGAAAACATTTCTTAAGTTATGCCAGGTATGGTATATTCAGAGAAAACATTTCTTAAGTTATGCCAGGTATGGTATATTCAGAGAAGACATTTCTTAAGTTATGCCAGGTATGGTATATTCAGAGAAGACACTTGAGAAGGAGAAACAGGATTTGCTTTGGTGGATTGCATACGTGTTGTTTTGGCCAAACTCTGATGCAACTCTGATACAAGATGCAAAATGTCATTAGGTCAAGTTCTAACAATTCCCAGTAATGGTATTTAACCAGACACTGACAAGGCTTGAAAAAAAAGAAACACCCTGGCATCTTCTACATTTTTAACATATTAAAGCCCAATGAATGGCGAGAAGGGAAGGGAAAAAAAAAAAATGTTTTGCTTTTGTTTTGTATGGTATTATTTTTGTTACGTTTGTTGTTATTTTCTTCTCCCCCTTGTGAAGTAGCCGAGCAATGTATGCGAGTGTTAAAATATGCTAGGAAGTTTTGCATCGTCTGCCTGAAAAGAATCACACACACACACACACACACACACACACACACACACACACGCTGCGTATAGGAGTGGCTAGCGCCACTCAAACAGTGCAGCGCAGTCATGCCGATATGCAGATGCAAGACTACGGTGTGGAATCTGTGGCTGTGGCACGCATTCAGATGCCCTTTACACAAAAGCGAGGAACCACTCCCCTTCCTAGTACTGTGTAAAAAAAAGTATTATATTATAGGATATAGTAGTGTATGGAAGAGACCTACATTATGACCTACATGGTAGAAAGGGGAGCAACGAGAAGACTTAAACACCTCACAGTCTCTGGTGCCTCGGTGGGAGTGTCAGGCCCTCCTTCTCCGACACACTTAAAACAAACCCATTTAACAGGGACTCTTTGGTGTGTGTGTGCGTGTGCGTGTGCGTGTGCGTGTGCGTGTGCGTGTGCGTGTGTGTGTGTGTGTGTGTGTGTGTGTGTGTGTGTGTGTGTGTGTGTGTGTGTGTGTGTGTGTGTGTGTGTGTGTGTGCGTGCGTGCGTGCGTGCGTGCGTGCGTGCGTGCGTGCGACGGTGCAAGACAGCGTTAATCCCATCTCCCCTGCCACCATCCCGCCTGCTGAAAGTCACACTGGGCCCATCCAGAGAACACGCTCATTAACATCATTCAACATTGAGAAGCGGTGTTTCGGGACAAGAGCAGAGCAGGGTTTAATGGGCGATTGCCTGTGCCATTTAAAACCTCATGCAGCTGATACAGTGCCTTCAATTTAGCTATTTATTTTTTGAAATGCCCTGAAATGAATGGCTTTCTTTGCCTGGCTAATAATGGTGGCACCGTGTTGAGCTTTAACTGGGCTGAGAAACGGGGCTACACTGAGCCGGTCTAAATTGGGCCGGGCTGTTCCGGGGCCTGTCTGTTGACTGTCCTCTCCACTCAGCTCTGCCAGCCTGTGCCCACAAGGCTCTGTTATTTTGGGAGCTCATGCAGCTGAGTGAAGATGACAACATTGCCATCTTCTTAAGTCGCTTACATGTCCTCGAGCGATGCGCCCATGCGTGGTGACCATGACTAACGCTCTGCATACTGTATATGCGTAGTTTGGCGTTTGGACACGCATGTACAAAAACACAAACACACCTACTGGCACGCACGCACGCACACACACACACACCTTCACAGGCACAGGTCGCGCGTGCACTTGCGTGTGTGTGCACGCGCGACCTGTGCCGACCGTGCATGTTTACGTGCGCGTTTGAGGTGTTACACAGACAAAGTGTTGCCACCATCTTGAAGTGATGGCGGCAGCTCTAGCGGTGCGCCATCTAGTGGTGATTTCAAATATTTAAGGACTGTCGTCTCTTTATATAGAATCTCTTTGCTCTAACCATGCCATCACTTGCTACACTGTGATGTCACTTCCTGAAGGTGTGTGTGTGTGTGTGCGTGCGTGCGTGCCAGTAGGTGTGTTTGTGTTTTTGTACATGCGTGTCCAAACGCCAAACTACGCATATACAGTATGCAGAGCGTTAGTCATGGTCACCACGCACGCGTGGGCCACGCATATGCACACACATGCATGCACCCGGTCACTGACCTTCTGAATGAATTTGTTGCTAATTTCTGCTTTGATCCATTCATAAATATGATACATAAATGAGTACATCAATTTCTAGAGTAGAATAGGATTAAAACAAGTTTGTTTTGTACAGCGTGACTTTTTAAAAGATTTTCTTTAAAGTAACAGGAAGTTACGTCATCAATCCAATATGGCGGAGGCACTAGGCGCTGGTTGTTACTATGTTTTAAACATTATGTTTTACTTTAGCTATTGAAAAATAGCAGATCTACAAGCTCATAGCGCGGCACTGAGTGCCACGCTACGAGCTTGTAGGGGGCGCAGTACGTTGTTCAGACTAGTCCAACCATAACCACGCTAGTCCGACATGCGGATGCATGTTGGACTAAAACTGAATTACATGCGGTCCCCGCTTGTAGGTCTGCTATTTTTGAAAAATCGTGAAAATGTGGCTCAAATCTTTGAATATATATATTCTTTCAGAGCGAAAGTTTTTAACTCAAATCTTAGCTTCTGTGAGGTCCCTGGAACAATTACATATATCTCTGGGGGTCCTTGACATGAAAATGTTTGAGAACCACCGATATAGAAACATTTTTCAGAAAACCGTCAGGATTTAGAAGGCATTTGTAGAATTGATCTCAGGTCTAAATGGGTTAATGGGAGTGTCGTCTCTGTATATAGAATCTCTCTGGTTAGAGTGCCGAGGTCAGGCAGGGTGCGTTGCACGGGGAGGCGATCAGAGCAGCATGGAGGAGGCAGGAGGAGGTCTACAGGGGAATGGATGACAGGTAATAGACGCTCGGGTCTCGCATGAATGACTTGATCTGGCCTCTGGAAAGGCAACTACCGAGTCGTGCACACACAAAAATGGTCAATGAAATAATTTTGGTCCATTGTTCTCGTTCTGCGTGTCTAGGCTATTTGAAAGAGAATAGGGCGCAGAAATGATTGTAGAACCAGTGGCAGGAGTGTATCGGTTGCAAAATACCTGCTTCATCATGGCATCTGATAGTTAGACAGCGGCCTTAATGCCCGTTTTAAAGCCGCTGTGGCCATTAAAGGAGTAGTTCTCTAGAATTTTGAGATTTTGTGCTTTGCTTTCCAAGGATATATGGCATGTTGGCAAGTATAGGATGAGATATTGTGTCTCAGAATAGTGCCTTTGAATAAAACGATTTGGAATTTTACAATACAGATCTCTAAAGGCCGTTTTCTCCAAATGAGTTTCTCATACCTGGGACGAAAAAAATCTCCACTTCAGTCCCGAAA
Organism: Protomyctophum parallelum; assembly: GCF_964188405.1. NCBI lineage: Eukaryota > Metazoa > Chordata > Actinopteri > Myctophiformes > Myctophidae > Protomyctophum > Protomyctophum parallelum. Next base: position 19,592,655 of record NC_139711.1, on the reverse strand, counting down.
TGTATATGCAAATTAGAGTATATAATGCCCAATTTGCATATTTAAACATATCATTTCAGAAAACCTCAAACATTCTTAGTCTTAATGTACAGTAGCCTAAGTAATCAACTGGAGAAGTTTCATTGTGATGGCTATTACAGTAGTTAACCTTTTTACCTTACTGTACTGTGCTGAGTATCTCCCTCTGCCACTTCTATTGGCTCATGTGGCACACCTGTTATGAGATGCTCAGCCAATCACAGCACAGAATGTGTCTGAGGACGCAATATGTCCACGCATTCTGAGGACGCAATCTCTAGAATTAGCAGTTAGATTGAATTTACTTAATTGAGTGAATGCGTCGCACACTGAACATAGACCTACAGTACAATGTGACAATCTATCTTCGAAGCTTGTAGATCTGCTATCTGTGGTGCGCACCACCCACGTGCAAACAAGTATAACTCAAGACTTTATGGCTCAACCCACCACTCCAACCAAGCAACAACCATGCACATAGTACACAGCCACAGGCCATCGTAAAACCTCTGGCCCGGGATATTACTCCCTAACACATACATTGGCTGGAGGAGAATCATAAAACATGAGACGCTGGGGTACCTGCATGCTCGTTAGCCTGAATCCAAACAAAGTGTGAGTGTGGAGTGGAGCCTTAGCCTCGGGTTATAATTAGTTATACATGCCGGCGTCGTGCACCTACAATAGCTGATCTAAGCTAGATCTGTTATTTTGGGTGTGTGACAGTTGAGGGGAGAGAGGGGGAAGGGTGGTCTAAAACAGAACCGCTGATGAGAAGCGGTTTGAGGGAAGAGAGCGAGGAATAAGAGAAATGTTTGTGTTAGGGACAAGATGACGTACATTTTCCCTTCATTGTCAATGGCGTTTTTAAAACAAACATTGAACTAAAAACAAACATTAAACCTGTATATAGGCCCCTCAAAAATATGAAACAGATAGTCAGAACCAATAACCGAAGGTCTCGTGACATCATGTGACATCATCAGGGATGGAGATGAGGAGACCCTGATGTCATAGTAAATGCTGTCGCAGTTAAGCTCATATATGGAGATCCCTGATGTCACCCCCCCCCCCCCCTCTCTCTCACTCGCTCTCTCTCTTTCATTAGCAGGCAGCAGACACAGCACTACCCCTCTCTCTGTTTCTGGCACCCCCTACTGGTATTAATAAGTCACATACTCGTGCTCACTGTTACAGGTACACAGGTACACAGGTACACAGGTACACGGACATTGCTGGTTGTAGGAGTGGTTGCACCACTCAAAAACTCTACTCTCCCTCAATTAAGAATTAGCACAGCAGTGAGTGCAGCTGTGGGGCTGCCCAGTCAGTGGCCAGTCGTGCACCATTGGTTTTATTCCGCAAATCTCAGGATGAACAAGTAAATGTGGGTAATTAACCCTATTATTATTATCACCCCCCTCAACTATACTGCTACTATACTGTATCGCAACGCATTGTAACTCTAGCTCCCGAGTGAAATAAGGGTTAAGGTTTTAGGGAGTGAGAGACAGTCAGCGAGCGACAGCAGTCTCAGGTTATCTGTGCAGACAGCCATCAGCATCCAGACTGCTACTGGCTCAGACAGGCATCCCATCCGCAGCACGCTTCAGAGAGCGACAAGACAGAAAGGAGAGGAGAGAGAGAGAGAGAGAGAGAGAGAGAGAGAGAGAGAGAGCACAGACAAACCTTGGAGCCAGAAGAGTCACATGAAATAACCTTGTCAGATGAATCGCACGTATGGGCCTGTCCCATGCAAGCGGCACGCACACACATACACACGACACCCCCCCCCCCCACCACCACACACACACACACACGCACACTTAATTAGCTTCACACACATGGCATGGTAATCTTAGCATGCACGGTGGCTGGGCACTACTCATGGGTGAAATAGTTGACCATAGATCTGGTGAGGGGAAAACATGGTTTGCCCCTTAAGTACCTTTTTCTCCTTCATGACCCCCCTTGGCATTTACTTAAGTTATGACTCTTGAAATGCAGTGCTGCATTCACTTTGCATTTCAATTTGCTTTCGTCGACTAATACTATGAAGAAAAATGGGTTCGAACTGGCAACCTTGCGGTTACCATCCGGCCACTCTATTCCTGAGCCACCGCTGCTGGCTCATACTGGAGCTCCAAAAATGGCCTCCACTGCTATTCCCTAAAGTATCTAGTACAGAAATATATCGGTTATGAGCCAGAAGCCACGGCTTGGCAGCTCACATAATGTATAAATTAGGCTGAATTGGTCCAAAACCGTGTTGATTGGAGCATTCAACAGATCCCAACCCTGCAGCCTCGTGTTGATTGGGGCATCCAACAGATCCCAACCCTGCAGCCTTATGTTGATTGGAGTGTGAGTTGATTGGAGCCTTATGTTGATGTGAATGGCTCTGTCCAGAGTTGATTTCGTCGACTAAAACGAAGACGAAAAGTGTTCGTTGACTACCTTTTTCCACTGACGAAAACTAAATAAAACTAAGACTAAATATACTGACAATTTCGTAAAAACTAGACTAAAATGTTAGGAAGGGACTAGTGGGGGAGAGATCCAGTATAAGTCATTTTACAATTAGTTGCATGCTGAAAATGGACGAACTACAAGCTCACAACGCGTCACACTGCGACATGTTGTGGGCTTGTAGATCATCCATTTTCAGCAAGTGAAAAAAAAACAGTCAGCATCAAGGCCTGACAAAATACATTGTGTTCGACTAAATCAACTGTAGATTTAGACGACTAAAATCTTATGATATTTAGTCGACTAAAACTAGACACTAAAACATTCCAGGTGACTAAAATGTGACTAAAACTAAATGAAAACTATTCAAGAGACACCACATGCGACTTTCGGTACCCATGCATGCACATGGACAAGCATGGCTACACACTCTCACACACGCATCCACCCACCTCCTCCACGCATCCACGCATCCACCCACCTCCACGCATCCACCCACCTCCTCCACGCATCCACGCATCCACCCACCTCCACGCATCCACCCACCTCCTCCACGCATCCACCCACCTCCTCCACGCATCCACGCATCCACCCACCTCCACGCATCCACGCATCCACCCACCTCCTCCACGCATCCACGCATCCACCCACCTCCACGCATCCACGCATCCACCCACCTCCTCCACGCATCCACCCACCTCCTCCACGCATCGACCCACCTCCACGCATCCACCCACCTCCACGCATCCACGCATCCACCCACCTCCTCCACGCATCCACCCACCTCCACGCATCCACCCACCTCCTCCACGCATCCACCCACCTCCTCCACGCATCCACCCACCTCCACGCATCCACCCACCTCCTCCACGCATCCACCCACCTCCACGCATCCACCCACCTCCTCCACGCATCCACCCACCTCCTCCACGCATCCACCCACCTCCACGCATCCACCCACCTCCTCCACGCATCCACCCACCTCCACGCATCCACCCACCTCCTCCACGCATCCACCCATCCACCCACCTCCTCCACGCATCCACCCACCTCCTCCACCCACCTCCTCCACGCATCCACCCATCCACCCACCTCCACGCATCCACCCACCTCCTCCACGCATCCACCCACCTCCTCCACCCACCTCCTTCACGCATCCACCCATCCACCCACCTCCACGCATCCACCCACCTCCTCCACATCATTGTGATCATTGACTCACACTTTACTGACAGAAAAAAGCTCAACATCAATGACTCAGTCATAACTTCCAGATGCAGCAAGCTCTCGTTTGTGAATATGAACTCTAATATATAATATAGATCTATATATAATATATATCTATAATAAGTTTGTGTGTTGCAGCCTCTGCCTCAGCTCACGTTGTGGCGTTCAGAGTATGGGTTTTATGGGTAAGTCTCCCATTGGTTTAGAGGCAGCCTAGAGGCAGCCAATTATAAAAAAGTGTCCACTATACGGTCGCTATAGAGCAAATGTATAGTAGTTTTAAAGCACATGTCCAAAATAACACCGTCTGGTGTCCCCACTCTCCCCAACCAATGATGTGGATTCAAATATCTTGGTAGATTGATTAGAGGAGAATTCCATACTAGAAGGCTTTCTTACCTTCATTTGTAGTTGTTACGTCCCCACCAAAAAGGTCAAGGTGTTATTTGCAGTTGTTACGTCCCCACCAAAAAGGTCAAGGTGTTATTTGTAGTTGTTACGTCCCCACCAAAAAGGTCAAGGTGTTATTTTGTGCAAAAGCGCATTATTGGCCATTTCCCCTACCATGAGCCGGCCCTCAATGAATTGAATTGCAACCTCTTTGGTGGGGAGGTAACTACAAATAAAAGGTAAGAAAGCCTTCTAGTATGAAATTCTCCTTTAATAACAGTTGAATTTGAACTCCAACACAGAGATGCTGTGCAAAAGTGGCCAATGGCGAGACTGACTTTGTAAAATGTCTATGTTGATAAGTCCCATCTATACAAGTGTAAACATGTCACATGGGCAAAAGATAATATATGCAAGTGAGCACAAATATAATTTATGCAAGTGAGCACAAATTCGCCAGGTCTATGACAACATGTGAGCAAAAAGTCCACAAATGCCATTCAAATGCCATTCAACACGCTATTTACACACACTACGACTCGTTTACAATTCGCGAACCTGGCAACACTACCCTGTCTTCTAATTCGCCCAAACTAGCTCTCAGTCCCTCCCCCTCTGGCTGCTGTGATCTGAATCTGATCTCCCTCTCCAAGTCCGCAGGAGAAGAGAAACACGGAAGGAGAGGAATTGTCGCCTCACGATTTTGCTTATTCCTTCTAAATCTCTGTATATAAAATATAGCTCACTCAGCGAATGTCTTAGTTACAACATTGTTCTTCGACAATAGTTGGTTTCTGTCTAAGTATTACGATTAGACAGTTCGCATTGGCTATTTAAGCACAACCCACACACACACAATCAATCCCACACACACGCAGCGTCAGTGCTGCATCACGTCACCGTCTGCGCATACAGTGCACGTATCATACATGGTCACTAGGTGGAGCCATGGCAAAATGGAAATGCAACAGCCCTATTTAGCTCACATCAGAATCCATGTAATTATAACAATATTAATGACAATCAATCAAAACTATACTAATAACAATCATAATCATAATCATAATAATCATAATAATAACAATAAGCTTATTTGTAAACTCACAATAACGATACTAATAATACTAATACTACTACTACTACTACTAATCATAATCATAATAATAACAATAAGCTTCTTTGTAAACTCACTAATTTACAAACAAGCTCACATCAGAACAATAATCCATGTAATAATAACAATAACAATAATAATACTAATCATAATAATAATAATAAGAACAATAACAACAATAACAGTACAGTACAGTACAGTACAGTACAGTACAGTACAGTACAGTACAGTACAGTACAGTACAGTACAGTACAGTACAGTACAGTACACAGGACTACAGTACAGTACAGTACAGAACAAAGAAGTACAGAACAAAGAAGTACAGAAGTACAGTACAGTACAGTACACAGGACTACAGTACAGTACATTACAGTACAGAACAAAGAAGTACAGTACAGTACAGTACAGAAGAGAACAGTACAGTACAGTGCAATACTAAGGAGTACAGTACAGTACAAAGGGGTACAGTACAGTACAAAGGGGTACAGTACAGCACTCGCATCGCCCTCCCGCTATTGCATTCTTCCCATTTGCGACGCATCACATGGCGCTAGGATGAGCGGGCCATAGGCCCACGAAATTCTAGTTTAATACAAATGTTACTGTATTAACACTCTCTGTAATCTGCGGGTATATGGTCTCTGAGTCAAGGCTAGAATGTCTCTCTTTCCAAATGAAAGTCTAGGCATCCAGCAGCATAGTACTAGTAAACCACACTGATCTGTATAACAGACAGTTAGTGTGGAATGGAAGGCTAAATCCATCCCATCAGTCAGCCCCCAACCGACCACCCACTTCACTCCACTGAGTTTGGGATCCTACGTTCTTCTGGCTGCCGCATGGGTTCACATTTCCCTCCGTAAGGAGCAATAGATACAAGCACACTGCCCTGGGCTCAGGCCAGAGGGAGGTGGATAGTAGTGATGATTTGTAGCCTATATGGATGTGTAAATGTTTCACGACGCTGCCAAACTTGGACAACATTTTGTTTTGTTTACGATGACATTGTCGTCCGTTTTTGCTTATAGCAGTGGTGGAAAAAAGTAATCAATTGTTTTACTTAAGTAAAAGTACCAATACTGCAATTTAGAACTACTTTGTTACAAGTAAAAGTATCGGCATCAAAATGTACTTAAAGTACTAAAAGTAAAAATCTACTCATATTGCAGAATGTCCCATTTCACAAGTTCAAAATGTGTACATTGCGACGCATTGTGAGCTTGTATATCTGCTATTTTCAAATGGCCGAAATGTATAGGGTCGATGTGGTTAATGTATGTTTTCTAATCAAAATTTAAATCGCCAAAGTAACTAGTAACTAAAGTTTTCAAATAATTGTACTGAAGTAAAAGTACAAATTATGCCTCTGAGATGTAGTGGAGTAGAAGTAAAAGTACTGGAAACTGGAAATACTCTCCAAATACCTCAAAATTGTACTTAAGTACAGTACTTAGTAAAAGTACTTAGTTACTTTCCACCACTGGCTTATAGCAGTGGTTCTAAACCTGTGGGTCAGGACCCCCAGGGGGGTCCTCACATGATTTTTGTGAGGACCTCCCCGGTTGACGGTGAAGTGACAATTCTCATCCAGCTCCACCATTGCTGTTTTTGGGGAGACGAGAGGCGGGAGCTGAACTATCGCTACTGGTTGAGTTAATACCATACAAAAGAACATTTGAAATTGTCAAGTATTATAAGAAAGAGGCAAAACTTGCCGATCCACAAACTCACAGCTATTTTCACAATATTTATCTGTATAGGATAGAAATGTATTTACATGACAGTAGCTGTACAGTATGTGTACATATACAATACCTTCTGTCGACATGTCGACCGTGTAACTCAAAACTCTGCTCTTCGATTTTCATTCACTTTATTTGTATGCATGTTTTTTTTGTTTGTTTTTTTTGTAGCAGATTCTAAAGACCGATAAGCTCAACCTGTCACCCCTGCCCTCACTACAAAATAACCAAATGAAAAAACAAAAAGACAAAAGGTGAAAGGTGATGGTTGGATTAGATAACATTAGTTATTAGGTCACTCCACAGCGTCACACCGGCCCAGACAGAGCAGATGGGAAAGTCATTGGGTCCATGTTAGTTCACAGACACACCTGCCTCTGAGGGTGTTTCATGAACACAGCCTGAGATAACAGCCCAAATATCGTTATTTTACAGTGAGGGCAAGCCAGGGCACAATGTTCCAGATTTTAAATAATACACTGGCCCTAGTATTATCTGATTTAGAAAATTAGCCCTTATTTTAGGACTCGAACTTCGACAGGAATTTCCGAGTGAACATTCGGACCATTTGTTTCCAATTAATTAAAAAAATAACCGTCTCGATCAGAGCGCACAGCGCGTCTCCCCCGCTCTTTATCAATCTCTCTCGTCTCATCCCAACACACACACACACACACATTGGCAGCCTTATATATATACATATATATTGAAACATATAATATGTTTCAATCGTTTCAATTGAAACGGGCCTCGAGCCTCCAGGGGCCTCCCCATTTTGTTGGCAAGATTAAAAAAATAATAAAGCCCCGACTGTCTGCAGAGTTTATTTCTCCTGCCTTCTGTGTGATTTATTTATCCTTCCAAGCCCACTATCCTGCGTCTACTACATCCTGTAGTTCACTTAAGAAATAAAAGTATTGTTATAAGTAGCTTTTATTTTGAAGAGGAAGTTGTTTCGGTTGTAGCCAGCTGCCATGACAGTCTACTCGACTAGAAGTGCCGGGTGTTAGTGGAATAATAACAACAACATGCTTTTAGCCAAAGTTTATAAAAACCGCATGCGTCTATGAATTAAACAATGTACGCTAAACACTTTGGAATTACGTTATACATGGTATATCCTCCGTGGCGGCGTCATTAGGTGAGTACTAGTTAATGAATTGTTAAGTTTCATAGTATCATTCATCATCAACAAGCCCCCCAAAATTAACAGGTTACAGCCTACAGGATTCTCATTCTGTAACTGTCACTGCCTGCAAGGATGGCCGCCGTGCCATTTCTTATAAACTATCTAATTCATATGTGGGTCGTCGTGGGTCCACGTGGAGGAGTTGTTGTTCATGCACCACGGTGCGCGGCGTGGAGAGGGCATTAGAGCGCAGAGCAACATCCTAGTAATAGTATGGCACATTGTCTGTACTCTCTGCACTCTTTCTGTCCAGCCTAGGCTGGCGATTGTGGCGAATTATATTCGTTAATAAAGAGAGAGCTGTAAAGGGGATATTGTCTATGGTCAGTTCATAGTGTGTATCATTCTCGTTTTTAACCGGGCCATGATAATGCGGCACAATTAATGTGCACAGGGGATTTTGGAGAGGGACAGCAGAAAAAGGAGATAGACATAACTTCTGACAGGAATGCACTAGAAACTTATAAACTCAGTCATATCACATTATCGCAGAGATATATATTCGAGTTAATAAAAAAGGGAAAAAAAATATCTATTTTTATAAAAATAAAAAAAACGAATGGTTCAAACCCATTCATTAAGATTTGAGTGCCAACCCTAACGAGCGAACATTCAAACCTTGAATGTTTGGGGACAGCCTTAGTGTGTGTGTGTGTGTGTGTGTGTGTGTGTGTGTGTGTGTGGTAATAAGTGCATGTGTATCTTCTAAAGCCTGATACATAAGTGTGTAAGCCTTGCTGAGCCATGAGGCCCATAGGGCAGGAGCCCATCTCTTGTTTCTGTCGCCTGGACATGGCGCTAGTATGTCGCAGCAGGGACTATGGCGTACTATGAGTCTATCGTACGACACGGCCAGGGATCGAACCTCCACCATCCCATTCTCAGGGTCGGACACCAACCACAAGGCCAATGAGCTGGTTATATATATATATATATATATATATAATACACACACACATATACAACGCGTATAAAAATAGATTATCTACAAGTTCACAATGATATACATCGTTCACTTGCGTCACACGCGGAGAGCAGGAGCACCGCGAGCACGCCAGTGTTGATTTTGTCGAATAAAACTAAGACAAAAAAATGTCTGTCGACTACCTTTTTTCACTGACGAAAACTAAATGGAAACTATTCAAGAGACTATGACTAAAGCTAAAATCAAATAAAAAAACAACACTGGAGCACGCACCCAGTGTTTGTTCAGTCTCGCGTAGGCTTCATACACACATATCAGACGATCATGCTCTGTGCTGTCCGTGTTTCATGGCCGCCTCAATGCTTTTCCAATGGAAGTCACGTGGTTTGACCAAACAGTTGTGTGTGATGGGGGGGAGAATCAAACCACGTGACTTCCATTGGAAAAGCATTGGGGCGGCCATGAAACACAGGCAGAGAGCACAGCACAGTTGTTCTTTATGTGTACGAAGCCCAAGACTTCTACAGTACAGAACAATGAGAACATTGAACCTAACATAGCACCCAGAGAGACCACAGAACAGAGCTGCACGCTGCAGCCTCTCTATCCCACCTGCATAGGCGCATACACACAGATATACTGTGCACACATTAGAACACACACACACACACACACACGCCATCCACCCGGAGCGGGAGGTTTAATTCAGAGCATTGTGCGCGGAGCTCCGGACGGCAGTCATCAATTCAACCACAGGCTGAGTATATAACCTTCTCTCCTCTTTCAACAGCGTGAATAAATCATAAGTCCCCCAGTCTCTGCATAAGTGATTCCTTATTGCCTCTGTATCTCTATGTCATACACACACACACACACACACACACACACCAGAGGGGTAAATGAGAAATGGCTCAGTGGCTTTTACAGACAGGAGTTCTAGGGCTAGAGAACACACTACAGTGGCCTTATTAGAGTGCATTGACCTGTGTAATAACATGTCGGAGATTGCGAGCGCACAATAATGCCCTATAATGACTCTCATTAATACATGCTTGTAATTTAAAAGTGTCATATATTTAAAAGTGTGTAATATAGCCAGTGTATCTGTCTTGTCTGATGGCCAGTATCTACTCTGTGTTGTTTTTGGTTGGGTTGGTTCAGTTGATGGCTGTCGGAATCTCCAGCCAAGGCAGGATGAAGACCGCGAGCCAAAGACTAGGAAAGAACTCACAATGGGGCGGTGATGCCATCTGTCCCTTTACAGCATATCACAGTACGCACGCACGCACTCACGCACGCACGCACGCACACTTTTGTGGACAGAATCTTATCGAACAATACAAAAATATAACTTCGGGTCTGCGAGGCAAAATCTCGTCAAATGGTGTTCCGTGGCTGAAATGGCAAAAAGGTTATGATATGAAAAAGGTTGAAAACCAACTCCTCTAAAGCATTAATAATGGATTTAGACATTCAAAGTCTGCTGTTGAGAACGACACTATACTGTGACCAATGGTTTACGACGTAGTAGTAGCCTACATGAAACTCCATTCTCAGGGTATAACGTCACACATGCACGCAACGCAAATACAGTACATTGCCTGCAGACAGCCTCCGATTGGACAACAGACCAGTGCCAGCTGCCCTCTGTGTCAGTACATGGAACTAACGTTCTGAAACGTTACAGCTGAGACAGATCCCTGAGGACGTTCTTCTAAGCACCGGGCCGCGCGTGTGTGTGCGTGCACCGGGCTGTGCGTGTGTGCGTGCACCAGGCCGTGCGTGTGTGCGTGCACCGTGCCGTGAGTGTGTGCGTGCACGCATGCGTCTGTGAAGTGCATAAAAACTGTTCGGACGTGTAAACTTCGTCTTTAAAGGGGAACTTTGGTTTTTTCCAACCAAGGTTCATGTTTTAGGTTGTTATTAGAGAAAGTAAACGATGAGTGTTAAAAAAATAATAATTAGCTGCTTTCTTTCGTTTTAACGATTTTAGCTATTTTTTACAGGGGGCGGGGGCATTCGAACAAGTTACTAAATATGTATATTTTAAAAAAGGATTACGGCGATTTCTTTATTATAATTTATAATATAAGTCCTACTAGACCCCACAGTAGTTGTTTTCGGTGTGTCTGAACAAACACCTGACTACTAGGGGGCTGTCATACGGTGTCTCATTCTGTCATAGGCTCAATATGTCAGTTTGTCACATCCTCCTTTACATTCACTTTAATTACCATGGCAGCATTATTATTATTATTATTATCTGCAGGGATCCGCTATAACTGCATTCCTCTGTGTCAGTTTCTGCATGCACGTGCACACGCTAGGGCATTCACTTCTAGTCAATTTTACTACTGTAGTTGACTAGTCGACTAGTTGTTTAACTACCTATTATGTAAACAAATTATATTATACAGTATATATATATATATATATATTTTTTTTTATAATAAATATTTGTACATTTAAAAACTGTGTACATTGGTGACTATAACTATAATCTACCTGATCTTGAGGCCTACAAAATCGAGGAAATTATTTGTCAAGCTGAAGCAACAGCTTGACACATTTTTATTAAGATGCTAGGTAATTATTTTACCAGGCAATCTAGCTTTCATGAGGCCCTGCTACGATACCCGGTTCTCTCTGCACTCCATTCATGTGACTATTACTTGACTATATGGGTTCAATAAACACTTGTAAGTGGATCTGGATAAATGCCTGCTAAATGCCTTAATTGTAGTGTATAGCCAATCATTTTGACCCCTTCTTCCTCACAATTTAGTCAATATGACAATTAGATTCCTCCCCAGTCATTTCTGTGTTGCCAATGCATGTTGTACTGCACCCCAACCGGGAGGACTTACAGTAGTGCCTCCGTCCTACTCCTCCCAATTGAACAACGACCCAGTAACTATTTTATATTGTATTTGATTTATCTTTCTTTTTGTTTTCTTGGCCCACTATTACCTCTTCCAGTGTTTCATTCTGACTAGATGTTGCTACTATGACACTATATGTTGGGGCATGCCGTTAACAGACATCTTTCACTGCAGTGATAAAAACGCCATCCTATCCCAGCCCTAGCCTTTAGGTAGTTTCACTGTCTGTCAGGCAGGCAGTATATACGTTTCTTCTCGTTTTTGCACTCTTTCCTAACCGCAAGAAGGTAATACCTTGCAAGATGAATAAAGTGAATTTGAATGTTACATTTTACAGTGTATCTGGGGCCACTTACAGTAGCTGAGAGAGAGATGAAGCACCCACACTACATACTGTAGAATTGTGTTCATAAGACAGATAAGACTCGTTTGCAGCACTATCATCGTTTTTTTTCTTCAGGTTTGCGTAACCCGCCTTCCCTGCTATTTCATCGGTGCTGCGTAATACGCTAAACCCGTCATTTGTTTAATTCGCCGTTTTTTAATGACTAAAAAGAAAGAGCGGATTTGTCGCGGACCTGGTGATGAGGCTGTCGCGTTATGATGATGAAACCGGTGCTGCTAGGGCTTCTGGGTAAATGAGTTCAATGCAAGTGAACGTGGGGTTTGTTTGGACTACAACATGCTGTGCAGGGTGGTTTAGTTTTGCATCATAATGGAGGCATGTTTTTCTCTTCAACAACAAACCATGGGACTATATGAATCAAAGCTGCAAATACTTCGGCATTATGCTCCAAAGGTAATAGATCGATCCCGGCAGCCTAGGTGGTCTGATGATTATATATTCATCTAAAGCCCTTAAAGTGTTAGCTAAATGGGTTTCAAGTGTGAAAATAAAATCAACACTGAGGAATCCACTGTGGGAATTGAAGATGAAACTGCACTGACGTGTAAAGAAGTTATTACTCAAGGAAGGAAGCGCATGCAGTGAGAGAGAGAGAGAGAGAGAGAGAGAGAGAGGGAATTGGAGCAATTTAACACTGTCCTCGTCCTAATTTCTCCGCCGTAACCTTTAAGCCAAAGCTGAGGCGTTTTGTCTTTATTGCAAATAACCTTTTCATTTCACCCGCAGCGCTGGTTGTCTCCTTTATGGAAGCCAGTTCAAGCGTCATGGATTATAGCGAGATCACTGCCTGCCATCTCTGTCTCTCTCTCCCCCTTTGTCCTGCAGTGTAGGCAGTGACTTGTCTCCTCTAATAACAGTGCAAATGATATGTGACTCTCTGGGGGACGAATGACAAAACACAAAGTAAAGTTAGCCAAGTAGGCTATAGTGGAATCACACTGTACTTTAGGCAATCATTATTGTATACGGAGCTATCCTAAACCCAAGGTCTCTACAGACAGTTTCTGTCACAGCTTGCATGTAAACGGGCAACTGGGTCTCTCTCTGCACGCACGCACGCACGCACGCACGCACGCACACACCTGCTCAAGAAGTGTGTGTGTGCTTTTTTGTGCATGCGTTTCTGTAAGGATGGGCGCGCGTGTGTGTTCAAAGCACTGTGGCCCCCCAGTGGAGCCAGGGTGTGTGGTTGATAGCCAGCTGTGTCACCTTCTGACTGGCGAGTCCTGTGCTTATTGGAGCTTTGTTTGCTGTGGCAGCGTCTCATTATGTAAATGACATCTCCCCTATGGTGTGTGTGTGAGAGAGAGAGAGAGAGAGAGAGAGAGAGAGAGAGAGAGAGAGAGAGAGAGAGAGAGAGAGAGAGAGACAGACAGACACAGACAGACAGACAGACAGAGAGAGAGAGACAGAGAGAGAGAGAGACAGAGAGAGAGAGAGACAGACAGACAGAGACAGACAGACAGACAGAGACAGACAGACAGAGACACAGACACAGACACAGACACAGAGACAGAGACAGAGACAGAGACAGAGACAGAGACAGACACAGAGACAGAGACAGAGACAGAGACAGAGACAGAGACAGAGACAGAGACAGAGACAGAGACAGAGACAGAGACAGAGACAGAGACAGACAGACAGACAGACAGACAGACAGACAGACAGACAGACAGACAGACAGACAGACAGACAGACAGACAGACAGACAGACAGACAGACAGACAGAGACAGACAGAGAGACACAGACAGACAGACAGACAGAGAGAGAGACACAGACAGAGAGAGACACAGACAGACAGAGAGAGAGACACAGACAGACAGACAGACAGAAACAGACAGACAGAGAGAGAGACACAGACAGACAGACACAATGTTCACTGCTGCAGTGTATATCAAGTTGGCTTCAGGGTCCAGTAAAGGAACGCTGCTATATTTAGCACTCCTCTTAACAATGGACTTTTTTTCTCCTTCTGAAAATAGGTGTCCTCATGAACTGTACGCTTCAGCGATGGGCGGCAAGTAGGCTATAACTGTACACAAATGCAGGCCAAGCTAGCATTTCACCAATTAGGGAATCGTACATATATTGTGTATATCTCGCCCCCTCTCCACTATATGCTTTGTTTTTTGTTTTGTCAGTTCTCCCAGTTAAGTATACTAAGCTGAATGAATAGGCTTTCTCTGAGGAATAGTACGAATGGCATCGACTACCTCACTACCGTATGTGTGTATGTATCATCTTTCATCGTATGCGTGTATGTATATATCATCTTTCATCGTATGTGTGTATGTATATATCATCTTTCATCGTATGTGTGTATGTATATATCATCTTTCATCCAGTGAACCGTATGTGTATGTATATAGTATCGTCTTTCATCCAGTGAAACAGATGTCAATACCTTGTGGCTAGTCATTCAAAAACCTTAAGTGAGCCTAAAGAAGTATGGATTCATAAAAAACATACCTTCTACTTTTGCTATTATATTCTTGTTTTCTATTCACTCGTGAAGGTAAGTAGATCTTGTAGCTGTTGTGTGTAAAAGTAATAGTGCGAGGCAATATGCCTGACCTACTGTTATACTTGGGTTGTGCCAGGGCCGTGCATCGAAAATAGCAGATCTACAAGCTCATATCGCGTGGCGGTGTGACACAGCGTGAGCTAGTTACATCTGCTATTTCTGGTGAACGACACAACCGCGCACAGCTAAGTATAACTCAGACATTTAAGAGCAGCAAGGAGGGGGAAGACGAGACTTTATGAATGACCGGCATCTAAAAGGTTTCCCAGCTGCTGCCTGCCACTGTGAAAAGGACTCCTGGCGTTCCCTCAAAAGTCTCCCCCAGCCGCCCGCGCAGCTATCCTTCACACACAGGGGGGTGTCCGGGATGAGGACAATTCAATTGCCTCGTCTTTAGGACATGTTGGAGGTTGTGCCAGATAATGGCGTACATTCGGGGATGTCTCCTCCTGGGCAGGGAGCTACCGGCGCTTAGGCGGGGGCGCTGATGGGTGCCGAGGTGAGGCTGTGGACATAACTGTGGCTGGCTAATTTAGCTGCTGGACGGAGAATAATGCCTTGGTAACATCAATCATCTGTGTGTGTGTGTGTGTGTGTATGTGTGTGTGTGGTATGTGTGTGTGTGTGTGCGTGTGCGCGTGTGTGTGCATGGGCAGGCACTCCAAGACCGTCAATCTGGTGTCCACCCGGCTAATGTCCTGCAGGGCCTTGCCCCGCAGCAAGGCCAATGCAAATCACTTATCTCTGCTCCGCCTGGAGCCATTCGTCCACTCCAGCCACAGCCTCATCGTGAGCCAATGATATAGCCTGCTAGCTAGCTCCCCGATCTGTTCCGGCCCGCGGCCCCTGTTTATTACCAGAGGCCCCCGGGCCTTATCGCCTCCCTTTCTTACCTCGCCTTAATCCCCTTTATAATGTTCACTAACTTTAATTAGTTCATGTCGAGGGGAACTATTAATCCCGAGCATGATTTAAAAAACAGCCATCTACTAGGGGATGGAAAAGCTTTGCACACTATATAGGACTTGAAGACCTTGACTTCGCCATGGACGATGTTCATCACTTGTTGTGAGCAAGAAAAGGCGGATGTAAGTCCAGTGCGGGGCGGTGTTGCGCACCAAACATGTCCATTCTTCAAGCGCACAGCGTTCATAGCGCTGTGAGCTTGTTTTATATAGGTCTCTATTCGGTGCATGACACAGAGTGCAACAAAGCATATCAAAGCCCTTAAACGCCCCCTTCCTCCAAATCCCAACTCATAGTGATGTTAAATGAACATGTTTCAACACCCTGCTGGCACGCTCTGTAGGTTGTTTTCATTAAAAAATGACTGCTTGTGGCTTCTGACCTTGGGATAATTGCTTTTGTGACCTCATCCATGCCCTCAGAACTTACAATAGCTTTCAGCACCATCAGCGGTTTCCTCCCACCAATCCAGTTTTTTCTGATTCAATAACGTCACGGTGTCGTAATGCACAAGACAATTCAAAATAGGGACCACTAGGGACTATGTTAATCATTAATACAGCCTTTCAATGGTTCATGGCCCATCCAAGAGGATGCATCACCCATATACCACCACTCAGGAAATCAATATCTCACAAAAAGTGTAATAATACCCAAATACACTAGAATGAATTATCCTTATAGATAGTTTTATGTTAGCTACACCTACTGTAGTACAGTTGTTGAAACTCAACTTGCTAAATCTGTGTCTTCTTTTAAATCTGCTCCTTTTAGAATACAATAAAGTGACAATAAAGCACAACGTCTACACATAAGGACAACGTTATTTAAGCAACATTTCGGTCAAGACCTTCAGGCATTCAAAACATCCATCATTTAAAATTGTATGTATGAAAGCCTGTTGTAAATTTGTTTTTATGGTGTGTTATGGTGTGTTATGGTGTGCGTGTGTGTGTGTGTGTGTGTGTGTATATATATATATATATTACGGTATATAAATAAACCTTTGTCTTCGTTATTATTACTTATTTTAGGCCTAAAATTCGTCCATTTGTAGATAAACAATGTAGAACTGTGGTCTTCAGCAGCCACAGATCTCTGTTTGACACATGCACGCCTTCGTACACACATGCACATTACACACAGAGCGAGTTTGGGTGTATGCGCAGCAGTGGTGTGAAAGGTCGCAGACAAAATGAGGGAGTGTGGCCGCATGCCCAACAGATGAGCCGTTTCCTCCAACTGAGACGTTCTCAAAGCGTTTGAGCCAGGCTGATCCCATGGGGCCCTTTAGCTTTCACATTTGGGAGAGTCTCACCCATCTCGCCAAAGTATTACAGCAGAATATGAGGAGAAATGAGGACTCCCTCATTCTGTTCTCTTTTCTTTTTTGTATCCCCACTTCTGTGCAAGGGGAGTTCAACAATGGCGCTAGACACTAATTTCAACTAAAATTTCAGAAAAGCACAAACATCTAGGTAATTTACAAAGTACTAAAAAGCTACAGTACACAAAAGTCAAAGTCTTACCATTTGTCACACAACACAAACATTGTTCTCCGCATTTGACCCATCTCTTGGAGCGGTGAGCCGCAGCCAAGGAGCGGTGAGCTGCAGCCGTGCCGGGCTCGGGAATCATTTGATTAGTTGATTTACCGTCACTAAGACTATGAAGAAACCAGCTTGACTGATTTGATGGACAACCACATATTGTTGTAGTAACAGCCATTTACCACTGTGTTGATTTCTCATTGAAGGAAGCATGGCAGGGAGCCGAGGGCTTAGTTCATGCCGAGGCTGATTAGTCAACTCCTGTTTACTTTTACAATTACAATTTTACAATTAGGCCCGTTTCATGGGAAATGGAAAGATTCCAAATGACGTTGCCACTAGGGGAGCATTGCCACAATATGAAGACAAAACGTTGTGGTTGAAGGGTTTCATTGGGGGGACGATAAGGGCAGGCGGACAGCATAGCACAGAGAAGATGGGTTTCATTGAGGGGAAGATAAGGGCAGGGGGTCAGACAGCATAGCAGAGAAAGGATGAAAGACACAGCAGCACAGGGTTAACATTACTGTGGCCCAACATGTCAATCATTGTCGTGATCTAAGATCCACAGAGGGAGTAGCACAGCCCTGTGAACTTTAATACCAGCAGCTGGTTTACTAATTAATGCATCATAACAATCAGCTTTTCAGAGTTTGAGGATAGAACATGATACCTTCTGACAAGTGTGAGTGTCAGCCAACCACATTTTAGTGCCAATATTGTTAAAAGAGCCACAGGCAAACAATCTTGCAGTTGATATAGCTTAGCTATACTGCCTTCACATTTATAATTAATTCACAATAAAAACGATAAATTGGGCCTTACATTTTAGGTAGTAGCTTAACCCATTCAAACCGGGAAAGCATCTGTGACAATTTTGATTATTATTATTATTATTTTATTTATTCAAAATATCACACCCGTGTGAACTAGTACTTCTCATACTGTACTGTAGTCTGTACTCTACTGTACTCTACTGTACTGTCTCTTACTGTACTCGTGCTCTACTCGTCCATACTGTATGAGTATGTACTCATACTGTACTCGTACTGTACTATGTACTCATACTGTACTTGTGCTGTACTCGTACTGCATGAGTATGTTTTCATAATGTACTCGTACTGTGCTGTACTCGTATGTACTCGTACTTTACTCTGTACTGTGCATTACTGTACGAGTATGTACTCATACTGTATACCGTGTAGACATTCCGTGCTGAAACAGACAGACAGATGACCAAATTTGACTGAGAGAGAATCATAGCTTCAAATTGACATATTGGTTGTTCAGTTTGACCCACCAGTTTTGGAGATATGGCTTATAGAGTAATGTCTTGCAGAAAACAGCGAGTCGTTTGTGGACTCTAACATTACACCTAGCTACATGTTTAAGCATTTATTTCATATTTACATGTCGATTTCAGCTCTGACACTTATTTCAGACATGCTCTAGTATGTGAAGAGTCTGCCTGTGCTATTAAGTAATAAAAAATAAAAATAAAGGTTTTCTCCTGGAATTTGCGCGATGGCAGTCTCAGTCAAATCTGGTCACATAACAATCTGCAAAACAAAACGCATCATATGGTCCAAACTCAGTTATTGCACGTGTTTGTTCTGACCACATGTTATTCAAGGTGGCTTCTGGGGGGGGGGGGGGGCAGCTAGTAACTAGATAAAAAATAAATATTGTAATGATAATGGAGACAGCGTGTTGTTGCCCCTGAGATTAGAGCGGGTGTCAGCGGAGAGCAGGAGAGAGAGCCTAGCCTTCTGTGTGATTAATGAAGTGACTCCAAACTTGTCTCTGGGCATCTATTGATTCAGCTGTGTGGCTGCTGGCCTTGGCCCGAATTAATCTGCCAGCAAATATGCAAGACGTATGCCTTCTGCTGGACACACGGCTCTGCAATCCCAGAGAGACATGAATCCACTTGGCTGACAGTGACGCTCGCTCACTACCCAAGAGGCTGGCTATAGGGAAGACTAGACTAGCAATGTGCTAGTCTGAAATGAAGCCTGAGCTCAGCAGAGTGAAAAAACTGCTGTTAAATGTTACATTCAAATGGCTGACTGGCATTTATGAGGTGAGGTATTCGCATGAAAATTATACTCTGTATAGGCCTAGTGGTTGCAGAATAACAGGAACTAAATGTCATCTATTGTGGATTTAATTTGATGTACATTTTTGGGGGGAAACATGGAATTTGTCATGTTTTTTCTTTAACCCATTTAGACGTCAAAACTTAAAAAAAGTCTTCTAAATCCTGATAATTTTCTGAAATATCAGTGGTGCTCAATATTTCATGTCAAGGACCCCGGAAATTATATGTAATTGGCCGCTGCACCCCCATTTGAAAACATGTTCCAGGAAGGAACCCCTCAGAAGCAAAGATTTGAGTTAAAAACATTCGCTCTGAAAGAATAAAGATTTGCAACAGATATGGGCAAATATGTCAGGCCTATACGATTTAATGTAAATGCCCTTTCAATCCAGTTGAGTGAGGCACTGGGACAGCGCCTGGGAGAATGGTTACAGTAGCCTGTGTGTCACAGGAGCTTTGAGGCACCGTCTTGACTGGACAACACAGCTTCACAAGAGCACAGGGAAAGCCAACACAATCTGATTCACTCGTGTGGATATTGCAGCTCCCACATGGCCCACAAAACAACCCCCTGCTCCTCCTCCTCCTCTCTCTAATGTCGCGACCCACAATTGAGTCCCGAGACAAAATAAAGCAATATTATAGCTACTGGGCTGCAGGCTTCCTATTGTTGCGTTGTCACACGTCTAACCATTAGACGTGCGATAACAACAACACGGAACAATAGACTCTAACGACCCTCAGCCATTGAAATGTTAATGCTTAGATGCATGCAGAAGACGCTACATTTCGCTAAAGTAAACGTGACGTTGTTGTGATTAAACATAATGTGCCACGAAAAATAGCTGTCCAAAATAGCTGTCCATAGATGTCCAAACATGATCGTCTCATTCGGCCAACAAAATATATCTCCCTCCCTCCACAGAAGCGCAGTGATGCCTGATTTATTCTTCGTCGTACACGTGTTATGCTTGCATGCTGAAAATGGCTGATCGACAAGCTCACAACGCGTTGCGGACAGAACGCGTTGTGAGCTTGTCGATCAGCTATTTTTAGCACGTGGAAATATGCAGGCTGTGAGAACTGAGACCCTTCACAATAAAAGCATGCAGCTTTTACAAGATGGCCCATAATAAAGACAAGGAAAAGGATTAAGAATTAGGTGGCATTTCACATTGCATATGAGCTATTTTTTTCTCCAACATGTATTTTAAAAATATATATATAATAAGGAATTAATTTGGATAATGGTAATGGAGATATTGTAAAAGTTGTCACTTTATTAATCCCAACACTGTATGTATGTATGTATGTATGTATGTATGTATGTATGTATGTATGTATGTATGCGTGTGTGTGTGTGTGTGTGTATATATATATATATATATATATATATACATAATGTATGTATATGTATATAGATAGGCCTATACACCGTATATCTAGGTGTGCCCCGAGATTTTTAAGGCTATGAAAAGTGTGCCCTGGAGCAAAAAAGGTTGGGAAACACTGCTGTAGAGTGTAGACTATAGAGCACTGTAGTCTGATAACACTGCCGCTAGAGGGCGCTATATCTCCCTGGGTCACAGTGTTATTTTATGTATTGGATTTCCCATAGGGGAATCTGAGATTACGTCATTGCGTCAGAAATAAACAAATCAGCCGGGCAATTTCAGTCAGTCATATGATATGGATATGAAGCATCAACTGACGGTAAAAGAAAAGTGCTATTAAAAAAGATTATTAAAATATGATTGGGAGTCTATGAAAATTCGAAAGTCACTTGTCATTATGGTTCATTGTCCTTGTCATGTCTTTGTATATTCAATCTTTTTATTTATAATAGTGTTGTGCCTGAGCTGTTTTTCTTTTCTTTTCTTTTGTTTGTTATTATGTTCTTGTTGTGTAATGTCTGTTTGTCTTTAAAAAACCAATAAATATACTTAATTAATTAAAAAAAGTATCATAAATGACACAGTCACATACCTGACAAAATCACCAAGGTGGTTTATTTTTTGGAACACAGTTCTCACTGCGTGGAAAAGAGGGATTAACAGGCAATTATGGGCACTAGATTTGCCCGTAAACCTCAAGTTTAGCGGCCATATACAGTAATACCTTATGTCTTGTATGCCACAATCTAAGATTCCCCTATATGGGAAATCCAATACAAAACATTAAGCTGTGACGTTGCCATCCTTCTTATACCCCCATTGCTAAAAATAAGCAAACAGATACCAAATCTGGGGTGTTGAAGTCAGAGTCGATACTGTACGTGTGAAATTAATCTAACGCAAAATGATCACAGTGTGCATACTGTGTACAGTATAGGTGCGGTGATTGGGGTGTGGAGGAGTTGTCAGTGAGGTTCTGGGTAAGGGGTTGTGTCAGAAGGATCGAGAGAAAAAAAGAATAAGCTTTTGTGGTGGCAGCTTGGTTTAGGCTATAATGGAACGTTTCTCTGAAAATAATTTCTGGAACAGGTGGTCACCTGAACCAGCCGTGATCTCATTTCCCTGCTCATGTGCTTGCTCCGGCACCATTCGGGTTCTTGATGGAGTGCAGCTAGCAGCAGGTTCCCTGCTCATTGGTGCACATGCAGGACAACCTGAAGGTTTTTATTGTGGCCACCGCGGCACTGTGTTCAGGGGTCTGCACCGATAACTTTAGATCAGGATCTGTTGTGTTTTTTGGGGGGTGAACTAAGTGATGGTTACAGAGACACTACAAAGATGATAACCTGTCACTGTGAATCAAATGATTCCTACAAAATTACAAATTGCAGTAACGTTGCTGGAGACATCATTGTACATCAACATATATTAAATATATACGGATATAACTTGAAGACAATACATGCCTGTGAACTGACTCAACTGAGTGAAAAGCAAAAAAAAAACCAATGAAGCAATGTATGGATCTCCAAAATTAGAATAAATATCTATCTATATCTATAAATGCACCAAGTCTCTCCGTGTGTGTAAATCCACGTAATTCGAGAACCGTTCACCCCACCGACATTAAATTCGACACGCGTTCCACACCCACACATGGAGAGCATTGCCCGGTGTTGAGTCGGTCGGACCCACAGTTGTACAGAACCGCCTCTGCCCGGACTCTGGATCTGATCACCCCTATATCTCCATATATGGAGCTGGCCTGTTCTGACATCACAACACTACATATTTGGGCATGCCTGACAGAAATCTCTCATAAAAGGGAGGCAGACATACCGCAATAACTGGGTGGGCATGCATTTCCAACTTGCATCGTTCCAAGTAGGCCAGTGCCCACTGCCCAACAGGCACCGCTCTAGTAATTACAATAAGGGTAAATCTTTAAGTCAAAGCTGTTGACTAAATGGCCCGGACGGTTAGCTCAACCGTCTGGGCACCTAGGCTGCCAAGCCAGTCTGTCTGCGTGCCGCGGGTTCGACTCCCAATCCCGACGGCCTTTGCCACGTGTCTCTCCCTCCCCCCCACCCCCCCATCTCTCTCCCCATTTCCTGTCAGTCTACTTTCAACCTATCAATAAAAGCAGAAAAATAAATCAACCCCCTGTATTATCCCCAGCATTTCCAAATCCTCATCATTGCTTTCCAAAACAAACACATGCCCGTAAGAGTGGGGCTTACAAGTCACTACCTCAATATTTGTAGACTGGAACCCACCTATGCTTTCTATGGCATAGGCAGCTCCTCCTGACGGGAGAAACTACACGCAGCTGTGCGACATGAGACTAATTAATTAGAGCGACAGAGAGAGAGGAGTGTGTGTGTGTGTGTGTGTGTGTGTGTGTGTGTGTGTGTGTGTGTGTGTGTGTGTGTGTTTGTGTGTGTGTACGTGTGTGCGTCAATTTAACAAACGTGCAGACGATCAGAAATCAGCAGAGAGTGAGCGACGTTCGCGCTACTGTACGCCGAATTGAAGTGGACTCGGGTCCAGACTTTTGTTTTCTATCTGGAAATAAAAACGTCTGGGTTTCCGAGGCGACAAAATACATACAGTATAACATAGTTAAATGCCATTTAGACCATTTTGTCATTTGATGTAGCTTGTTCGATTAGTTAAAACAGACAACCAAAAAATGGAAAACAAAATATGCACAACAGCGCACGCATGCACACAAACCTAAGATTTCAGCACCATGGACAGCGTGTCATTTTTGGAGCCCACTTCAAGTAATGAGCAATATTGTCCGCCATGTCAGGAGGCCGGCATGTCTGACAATAAAATTCAATTTGATGGTCCCCAAGAGTCCCGTGCCGTGCCCAGGTCCATCTGGCCCCCTAAGCCCTTCCTGACGCTCCGTCCCTGCTAGAACTAAAGTGGCACACACACATTTCAATGACACCACATTTCAACGACGAGATACATGTCCATTAAAACAGTTTAAGTGCCAGGGACGTTATCCCGTCTAATTGGCAATTAAGTACCGGATGCCACGGACGACAAGACGTCTTCCCTTGGGAATTCAAAAAAGATATATATTTTTTTTCATCCATATTTTGAAAATTCCTCTAATCTGGTGTACAGGTGATGACATGCACATTACATGCATAATAGAATTACAAATTCTCTCTTTATAATGGGAGAATTGGCACTCAAAGCCTAAACTGGTGACCACCAGGTGGCGCTAAAAGAGTTAAGATAGCGTACGTGTAACCATCTGGAGCCAGTTTTTCAGTGACTGCAGGGTGAAAGCTTTTACAGCACAGTGCTCACTCAATAATATTTAATGAGTATGGTTCGTTACTTAATTACATTTGGTTTGGTTATTTCAGTTCATCTATTCCTAAAACTAAGCTATGATGACTAAAACTAAGACTAAATAATAAATATACTGACAATTGTCAACAAATAACTAGACTAAAATATTAGGAAGGGACTAGTGGACAAGAGATCCAGTATAAGTCGTTTTACAATTAGTTGTATGCTGAAAATAGACGATCCACAAAGTACAAGCCCACAACGCGTCACAGCATGTTTGTGCCTGAGCTTGTTCAGCAAGTGAAAAAAACAGTCGTTACGACGGCATCAAGGCACGACAAAATACATTTTGTTCGACTAAATCAACTGTAGATTTAGTTGCCTAAAATCCTATGATATTTAGTCGACTAAAACTAGACTAACACTAAGACATTCCAGGTGACTAAAATGTGACTAAAACTAAATGAAAACTATTCAAGAGACTATGACTATGACTAAAACCAAAATGTGCTGCCATAAACAACAGTGGTGCAAAGCTTTAAGTCTAATTCTTGTAGTCTCTATGACATTTCCTCTCTCCCTCTCCTGATATGGCCAATAAGGCAGATGGCCCCCACCCTGGAGCTTGGGTCTGCCTGACATTTCTTCCAGTTAAGGGGGAGTTTTTTGTGTCACAGAAAATGCTTGCTTGGGTGGGACATTGTCAGGTCTTATATATATATATATATATATATATATCTTGAGACAACTTGCTGTGATTTGGCGCTATAGCAGAATTGAAATGAAATTACTGAATTGTGTGTTAGGAAACAAGTATAAATGTAGATGTATTAAAGTATGGTAAGTATTTTGAGTTGTATGCTGCCGTTTTATTATGCATTTCCATGTTGAACTGTGAAAACCAAATAATCCTGTGACAATAAAGTCCTACTTGAAAGTGGGATAACTAGAAATACACCAGTGTGGATGTGCCTGCCCTACTAGTTGCCTGCATTTACATCCATGTATGTCCAGATTCATAGCATATCATTCATTGCAGTCGTGCAGAAAGTAGAAACCTCTTAACTCCATACACCAACTTTGCTTTTTTTTGTTAATTTACACCCTACTTGATCATACTACATCGTCACACAAAAGTTTCAAAAATAGCAGATCCACAAGCTCCACGTAGCACGTTTTGAGCTTGTCGATCTGCTTCTTTTGCCGCTTTGGATTTTAATCCTGAAAACTATACCGGTTTTGGACATACGAGGTTTCGACCTGACAGCAACGATATGTATGGAATGATGATTTTGAAGGGATTTAATGAACAAACATGTTTTGTGAGGTCACAGTGACCTTGACCTTTGACCTTTCAAAGTCATGAAATTCCCTCAGGTTGCTCCTGAGATATATATGACAGACGGGCGGGCAGAAAAAGCCCAGAAACATTCATTCTTCCCGTTATTGTGTCTGAGGCATACAAGAATGTATGACAAAAGGTTTGTACACTAGTGTAGCTATATATATATATATATATATATATATATATATATATATATATATATACAGTATGTATTTTCTGTAGGCTACTCATCTTCATGGCTTCATGTCTTCTGCAAATAACGCGGATTTCATTAAACTGCCCATATACCAATTGCTTATCAGATCCATGCAGCAGTGCCAACGTAAACCTGTTAGCTACAGTATAATATCGATCTGTTGTGGGTGAACATCAGATCAAGCCACACACAAAACAAGGCAGGAAACCTAATACCTTAAGACGGCATCCATGAAATTCTACGATATGCCGTTCAGGGGTATATGCATTTGCCATGCATAGGGGAAAGAGACATCATAACAATAAACATGCCAGTTTGAGATTACAGTAGCCTAATTTAATCCCCCCCACCATTCTAAAATGACCACTATTCATAGGCTCCCGTTGAATTGAACATAGTATAGCCTAAAACAATAGATCCTCAGACTCAAACGAGAATGAAAATGCTGACTCTTCAGAGAATAGTATATAGGAGCAAATCTGGCAATAATCTGGTGAGAATAAGCCTTTATATAAAATATAAGATGTCTCTCGTGCAGAGAAGAACTATAGGCCCACATGTTGGGATTTTATTTTTCTTTGGTTTATTTCCAAAATATAAAATTAGACCGCACAAACAAATAGTGCAGTAAAGTGCCTACAGTGTCGTGTTGTTTGTATAGCCTTATATGCGTCCATGTGTGTATAGATGGAGCATTTCGCATTGATTTGCAGGTTTCTCTGGCAACCCCGTCTCGCTCTGTCTCCATGGCGATGGGGGGCGCTTGCTTGCAGCATGCAACGCTAATTCTTACGCATTAGGTCATTAACTCGGGAGTCTGCTCTAGAACAAAAAGGTACGTGGACGCTGTGCACGTTGTGACCTGACCACTGAACAACAACAAAGTGATACCATGCAGGCAGGATTAGGATCATAAATATAATGTGCGGAAATTACACAATAATATAGGCGTACAGTAAACAGAAGAATGCCTAGTGGCAATGTTTCACTATAATTCTTCATCGTCGTGTTAAAGCGACAGCACGTTTTTAGGCTATAGCCTACTCAGAAAATCAATTCATAACACACAGCTTGCGAAAGCAGCTATACCTACCGATTTACAATTTGCATTATGCTTCTTTTCTTTTCTTTTTTCCCTTAATTGAATCGCATGTTTCCACAGTCAGTCATAATGGTATAGGCTGACCAATGGCTGAATAGCCTATTTGATCAGACGGACTATAGGTTGTATAGTAGGCCTGGTATCATCAATAACCTTGGACTGCAACAAGCAAGTGTTAGTGGGGAAAAAAACATTGGCATGTGTTGTGGTGAGAAAGAATGGCTCGTGAGCTACTGGTGCATGGGTGCTGCTCATGCAGAAGATGAATGGACGCACGGTGCTTTAAGGCTCCTCTCTTACCCTTGGAAGCATCCTTATCTTCTTTAGGCTTCGCCACTTTGCCGCTCATAGATCCCAGTTTGGATGTGTAATTCCCGAGTTAGGCAAGAATCGAAATCCTTGTAATAATCGCTCGCTGTCCTCCTCAGTGGAATTGTTTTCAGGGGTGCCAGGTGCCGAGATAAGGGTTCTGTGGGAAAAAAGATAATTGCAATTAGTCCTCGAATGATAGTGTGTAGGCTACTTTATTTTCCATCAAGCAAAGCAACAGTATAGCCTACCGCCACGGGACTTCCCCCGGATTCCATTTTTCCCTACACCAGTCTACCAATTAAAGCATCCAGCAAGCAATTGATATTATCTCTCTCTACACACACACGACAATTAACCTAGATATTGAGTCCACAAAAGACCCAACAGCCTGGAAAAACATCCTACTGTATAGCCTATACAAACGACTCTCCATCCTACATGGTTTTTCTCATTTCTAAACGAGCATAATAAAGCCTACCTTATCTCCTCCACGTTTCCCGCTACATCAATGCACATTGATGAAACAAAGCGCTCCCACCATGAATCCTATACTCTGTCCTGTGGCGAAATCACGACCTGCTCTGGCGTGACAAAGGAACGGGGGATAAGCAAAGAAAGACAAAAGGATGCTAAAAAAAACGAGCTCAGCTTGACTCACACGAACGTGTAAAAAAAAAACACGTCCGTCAAAAAAAAGAAGCACAACAGGCTGAAATAAATGAAAGATTGTGTCCAAAAACAAAGTGCCCTCTTCCTCGTTTCACGCGGTAGACGCGCACGCGGGAGAATTCTTGCTATATATGCCCTCCGTTTGGCCAGAATGCTGCTTATATTATAGCCTTATTATTATTATCAGCCTCACGCGTGGCTCTCCTCTCCTCGGAATCAACAGGATCTACAAACAAAGTGAGTATATAGAAGACGCTCTGCAAAGTATAGTACACCTCCAGGACTAGACTGGGTTCTATGGTCATGGAGTTCTGATGAACGTATACGGTCTGGCAAAGGAAAACATTAGCATCGGGACTGCTCTGTGATGAATGAAATGTTGTCATGTGTGAAGGCAACGTGTGACGCGCAGCCTCTACATGCTCCGGAGGGGAGGACGCGTCTTGCCTACGCAGCTGTTGCCCTGGTTCAATTATCCATTCCCCAGTCCCAGTCTAACCTGGCCCTGCTGTTTGTATAGTGCAGTGGTTGTGGTTCCCAAACTTTTTCGTGTCAATCAAGGACCCCCAAATCAACATGTATTAGGCCACGCCACGGACCCCCCCCCCCCCCCCCCCATTTGAAAACATATGCCAGAGACCCCGAAAAGGGAGGATTTTTACGGCTCTCTATCTACAGTGATTCCGAAACATTTTCATTTCATGGACCCTCAGTTTCACACGCATTATATGCTACGCCGCGGGCCCCGATTTAATGGCATTTCTACCTCCAGTACCCCGATTTATATTGTAAAACCGCTGTTAATTTAACTTTGAGAGTGAGTGTACAGTACACTCTC
Source organism: Protomyctophum parallelum (assembly GCF_964188405.1). Classification (NCBI taxonomy): domain Eukaryota; kingdom Metazoa; phylum Chordata; class Actinopteri; order Myctophiformes; family Myctophidae; genus Protomyctophum; species Protomyctophum parallelum. Next base: position 19,563,980 of record NC_139711.1, on the reverse strand, counting down.
AGAGTTACAGATCCATAAGGGTCCATTTGGTTCCTAACTATCTCAAATTGAGCTATAGGTATACCCCCTGAAACTCCCTCAAGTACCCCTAGGGGTCCCCGGACCCCACTTTGGGAACCATTGTACCGTCCGTATACCTTCTGCATGCATGTAAGTTGACCTACTACTCGTGCACAATGTGGTCGATATAATGGGTCACGATCGTATCATTCATTCTAATCACAAATATATACAACGTCTTATTATATATAATTTAGCTGGCTATCATAAACTCACCTTGGTGAAGCAAAACACTTTAATACATGTTTGTGCCTAATTAGTATAAAGGCCTATAATGACAACTTGACTTATACATCAAAACATAGCCCATATACTCCACACACGCACGTGTCCCTCTTGTGTCTTCCTCCTGTCCCGCGTGATAGTTCGTCGTTGTGGCACCTTTTAAAAACTAACAAACAAATAAAATACAATATAAAAACCCCAAAAAGTTTGGTCCTCTCTGATTCCTCTGTCGTCGCCCGCGTGTTGTTCAGTCGCCTGTCCTCGAGTATAGGCTACTTGAATGACAGATATACGCACTGGAGTCCAAACAGCTGTGAGCGTGTGTGCGTGTGCGCGCGCGCGCGTGCGTGCGTGCGTGCGTGCGTGTGTGTGTGTGTGTGTGTGTGTGTGTGTGTGTGTGTGTGTGTGTGTGTGTGTGTGTGACCACCACGGTCAGCAGCACGGAGTCCCAAATGACGAGGCAGGGAGCCCATGTGCGTGCGGCCGTGCGCGCGCTGTGCGTAATTCTACCGGAGCAAGACTTGTCCCGCTCACTGCGCTCTGCAGCCTCCAGGGAATGCAACGTCTGAGACCAATCAATTTGGCACACAGCAGGGACAGCAGAATACCCCTTGTTAGCCTACACCACTGCTGGTGCCCCATTACTTCTTAAATTCAGGTATAGCCTAAAAAAAAAAAAAAAAAACTGTGTCCAACAACACCTGCCACAGGTGCACCGTGCAGGTCTGCAGTTCGAAGTCTTGCAAAGGGGTATGTCATCTTGATGTGACGTTGAAGTTATTGCAGTCCTATATAGTTTAAGTTTTCTTCTCTTTTGAATTTTGATTGATTGGTTGTCAATACAAATACTGTTACTTTGTGGACGATCCATGATAAAGCCTTCCACTTGTTTACAACAGGGTCCACCATTTTCACTTCATCAGAACATTTAGAGACAAATATACACTTCTATAAAAATGTACATTATACATGGGGAGAAGGTGTGTGTGTGTGTGGGGGGGGGGGGGGGGGGGGACTCAGACAGGGGCCAGTTCTGAATTGCAGCCATCCGTATTAGGTGCTCTTTGAGAGCGGTTTTGAAGATGTCAAGGCATTCCCGTGTCTTAATGGCTGTTCTTAGGGCGTTCCACATTTTAGTGGCATAGGAGCGAAATTAATTAAATCCCTTGTTTGAGCCGAATCTGGGTTGCACGTGGTTTGTTGAACTCCCTCTGGTGTTGTGAGCAGCGTGGACTTCACATGACATTAAGGAAGTATTTAGACAGGTACATGGGTATCTTGGTGGTGTAGCGAATCTTGTAGACCAGACCCATTTCAAGATGTTATACTTGGTATAACCCATGTCCCAGCCATTCCAGTCTATCAAAATGGAGAGGGGTGAGGTGGGTTCGGGGAGTGAGGACAAGTAGTCGCCTGACCAGTTTGTTTTGGGAAGTCTGGAGCCTTGTTTTATCGGTTTCAAACTACAGGGGTGTCGTCGTATTGATTCATTTTGCAGCCTTTAACTTCAGCTCATATATATACATATAGCTTAAACGGATCCTTATACCTTATGTTGGGGAGTGAGCTATTGCTGAATATGACAGTGAGGAAGTCAAGTGAATCCCTCATTTGATTGTAAAAAAGCCCAAAAATAAATAAATAAATAAACACACAAAACAAAACCAGTTGGTGGTTGACAGCGTGTATCCAGGTATCCAGATGAGATTTTGTTATCTGGTACAGTACATGTGCCCATATAAGACCTTATAGTATTTGGCTTTTGTTATTTTTCTTTCATTCTGAAGAGCAGACATAGGTTAAGTCTATCCCAGACCTAATGCGTTATGTCACATTTCTTGGCCCTGTGCGTGTTAAGTGGCTGGCAGGGACAGCGGGGGGGGAAATCTGCAGTGATGGTTACCAGATCTACAGATACTATTTTTAGCAGAAACTGGAAACTTTCAAACCGGGTCTTCCTGCAGGGAAGTCTGTGGAAGATCACAGTACAGCCAGGAAGATTAGGGTCAAACTCTGGTGTAGACAAATCGAATGCACATAAAGATCTTTTTTTTTTTATCCCACTATTTTGTAACCCATTTTTCACCCCTGTGTCAATTATCTAATGTGATCCTGGGCTCTACACACCCTCCACCAACCTAGTCCCCATATGGGGGACATGGGGAGAGCAACGGACTTGAACTCATGCTTCCTTCATGCCTGAGTTTCCAAGTTGCTCCTTTACACCTGACAGGGGGGAGTTTCCCTGGTTGGACGTAGTGCGGGGAAAGGAACACGTTATTCCAACCAGTTCCTTTCTCCTCCATCAGGCCCCCTGGCTGGCCAGGAGGAGGCAGTTTAGAGACCAGGATTACTGCATGTTTTTTGTGAGGGTACCTACCCTAGGGGACACAGGGAGGACATGCAACCTCCACACAGAAGGGCCCTTTCGCCAACCCCGCCTCGGGTATGGGCACTGATGACGCGGAGGAGGAAACACGCCGCCAGCACCCACAGTGCCCGAGCAGGAATCTCGAACCCAGGACCTTCTAGCTGTGAGGCGACAGCACTACCAACTGTGCCACCGTGCCCCAAAGATCCCTGTTTAAGGATCATAAGCTAAAATAGCAGCCGTCTGTTTCAGTGGCACACAAACATTTCTCTACTGCTTTATTTAGACCCGTTGTTGACCTGTCTGTCTAGCATCAAATGCTGGATGAGTGAGAACTTTCTCAAGCTAAGTTCTCATAATCGGTTCTAGTGAGCAGAAAGAATCAATAATAAGCGGACTTGGCAACCTGACTGTAGAAAGTAACAGTACAGTAAAGAACTTGGCGGTCATTATTGATTCTGAATTTTAATTCACACATTAATCATGTTACCAAGATTGCCTTTTTTCACCTTAGAAATATTGCACGAATCAGAGGCTATTTGTCATTGGACGATGCAAAAACGCTGATCCACGCCTTTGTTTTTTCTCAGCTTGAGTTTTACTTTTAACTGAAACTAAGATGAGAGAACATATTACTCCAGTTTTAGCTTCACTGCATTGGCTTCCGGTTGTTTTTAGGGTTGATTTTTTTTTTACTTGTTTATAAAGCTCTCAATGGTCTCGCACCTTCCTACTACCTACATGACTGCCTGCCTAAATATGTCCCAAACCGCCCCCTCAGGTCGGATCAAACTCCCACTGTACCTTCGACAGGCAGCCTCTGTAGAATTTCTTTTGTATGATTCAAAATTGTATTGCTTTTTCAGTTTAGTCACAAGGGAATAACTGAGAATGTACATAAATACAAATAATCATACAAACAATGAATTAATCTGTAGACATTTTTAAGCACAGCTCAAGACCTACACACTTGCTTTTAATTGATCTTTTAAATTCCTTGTTATTCATGTTGTCCTCACTGTATTGCATTACTGCTATTATTTAATGTTTTATCCCTTGCTTTTCTTTTTTCTCTCCATTGCTCTGTAAAGCACGTTGAGCTGCATTTGATGTCATGAAAGGTGCTATACAAATAAAGTATTATTATTATTATTATTGTTAATCTTTAGCATCAATAGGCTGTGGAGACTAGAGATCAATAGAAGCAGACATAGTGAGCAGTCAGCAAGGTTACACTGGGCCTGATCAATCACAGATAGAGGGGAGTCAATGACTGGAGGATTCCATTCCAGAGGAAATGTTACACCTTACACAGTAACCTACAGCAGTTGTTCTCAACCTATGGGTCGGGACTCGGGACCCTCGGGGTGGGGGAGCACATGATTTTGGGTGGGGACTTGAGGTGGGGGAGGGATTGTGAAGTGACAATGAGGACTTAAAGACCTTTTTGGTACTGTAAATGAAATTAAATGAAAAAGACCATCAAAAGTAATCAAGAAACTATAGAAACTGTTCAAAGATTGGCAAAATTGTTAAATTGCAAAGCTTGTAGATCAGCTGCGTATTTTCACAATAATATGTATAGGCCTATCTGTGGAACAGAGTCAAACATTTAATGCCTCAACTCAGCAACTCAGCAGGGCGTTCGAGGGCTCCACAGTTCAAATATGATTCTTGGTCTGAAAATGTTAAGAACCATTGACCTACATACAGTGCCTAACATGAGCATGCACACGTACAGTACAGCGCATCGTCTCTCACAAAACGGTTTCATGTGCCAGGGCCGGGGGTCTTGCAAATTAGCCTTGGCTATAAACAACGCAACGGTTTCATGTTTTTACAACTTGATGCATTGTTTTTTGTATTGTCCCTGTTAAATAAACATATAAAAAAGGGGGGGGGGGGGAGCAACTGCATGCATTGTACATGCACTCAACTAACTGTAGGGCGTACTGTAGGCACAAGTTTAGATTTATTTTGTAACAGCTGGTTGAATGTTTATGGTAGTGCTGTCCAGGTAGACAGACAGACATACTGTTGTATTTCCCACTGAACTGCATTGTTCTATATATTTGGCCTCTACCAATTACTGTATGTCAAACATTGTGATTAGGATTAGTGGAGAGTTATTGATCCACATTTGTAATGCTGCAGGATCAGTTAACGCGCATGCATTAAGTGTCAAATGATCAAATGTCCCTTTGTGATGAATTACGATTCATTATTGTCAGCCCCTGTGTGTAAAGGCTCATTACACGTTCATCCAAACAAACGCATAGAAAAATAGTCTATGCCATCAACCCAGAAATGAGAAACAATGTTCTAGGAATGCTGACCCTCTGGTCATTTCAGTAATGTGGAAGCTGGAGATTGGGTATAGTACAATAAATGAGGCAGAACTCTGACTCAACAAGATGCTGTGTGTGTGTGTGTGTGTGTGTGTGTGTGTGTGTGTGTGTGTGTGTGTGTGTGTGTGTGGTAGAGAGAGAGAGTGAAATTAAATGTCAGTGAGTGACGAGCTGTTCTTGCTGCGGCCTGCACAGCTAGCCCCCTTTGACCTTTACAGCAGAGGCTGGATACTACAGCACCACCTTCACACTCACACGCCCCTCCCCGCCTGCTCAGAATGCAGCCTGCTGCACGCTAGGCCCACATAGCCACTAGTCAGACAACTATTCCACAGTCAAAGAGTTTCTTTTTTTTTTCTTATCAACTAGTCAACTAGTACCAACGAGGTCAACTAGTGGTCCTGGAGTAACTAGTCGACTAGTTGAATAGTCGACTAGTTGCTTAAAGCCTTATAGTCCACAGGTTATTATATATTTTTTAAGACAACAAAACATATAAAATAAAGTGTATGGGAGAGATAGAAGATGTGTACTGTACATAAATGCTAAAGTCATCGTGTCTTTTTAGACTAGTGTCTCATTGTCCATGTGTGGATCGCACCAAACATTACTGCTTTCGTTTGTGGGACCACCTTCCTATGCTGTCCATAGTAACTCAGTGGCCTTGTGGTTAGAGTATATGCCCTGAGACTGGGAGGTCAGGGTTCAATCCCCAGCCGGTCATACCAAAGACTGGGACCCATGCAGTGCCTCCCTGCTTGACACTCCCTGCGACATACTAGGGTCATGTCCAGGGGGTGTACTTGTACATCAAGCTGCCTCACGCTACAGAAACAGGAGATAGGCTCCTGCCCTATGGGCCTCATGGCTTGGCAAGGCTACTTACTTTACTACTACTATACCTACCGGTACATGGACCCACAGGCACATGTGTTAAGTAACTTGTGCAGAGGGACTAAAATCAAAACAACAATGTAAAGGCTGACCCAGCACAAAACAGACAGGCACACTATACAGGAAAGGCTGCAAATCAAGTGCTCATTTAGACCGGACCCTTAGGGGCCAATGTATCCAAAGCTTCTCGTTTAAGCAGAGACGTATATTTATGTCACTTTACCACCACGTCTGGGAAGTATGTTCTATGACCCAAATCACCAATATCTGAGTGGTGAAACATTGTGAGATTCTGCTGTAAAGTGTACTGCATACTGGGCTTTTTATGTCATGATTATGACACACACACACACACACACACACACACACACACACACACACACACACACACAGTTCACTACACTCACTCTTTCTCTGTCTTGTCCCAATATGTTGTAATGTAGATCGTCCCGGTGATGAGGAGTCGTACAGACCACAGTGCTATTTGAATGGTCTCTGTTGTTATTCCCATGCCTGTGTGTGTCCTTGTAGCCTACAGTGGTCCTTTAATTAGTGCAGTGGTCCTTTAATTAGTGCAAAGATGGAGACAATCACTCAAGTGTTGATAGAAATCAATTCCGGTCTGACACCAGTGTTGCCATGTCCGCTTATTATAAGCGACTTTGAGCTTCTTTTTCTGTGAAGTCACTTGTAAATATTGGTTGTTGCGAGTTGCATTTCTTTATGTTTCTTAAGTGCAAATTTGGGCGGTTCTCAAATATCTTTCATGTAATTTGTCCGCTTACCCCCATCTGAAAATGTTTTGTGCCAGGGAGCCCCGTACCAGATTTCTGTTTCCCAATCCTCTTCAACCACTTATCTGGAATTGGGTCGTGGGGGTAACAGTTCCAACAGAGAGCTCCAGACTTCACTTTCCAGAGCAACATTAGCAACTTCCTCCTGGGAGATCCAGAGGCATTCCAAGGCCAGTATGGAGATATAATCCCCCCATCTGGTCCATCTGGTCCTCGGAACATGCAGCGAGGACCTCCTTAGGGAGATGCTCGGGAGGCATCAATACTAAATGCAGCATCTGCCTTTTATAGTTACGGTATTATCTCAAAACATTATCCCCAAAAAATCAAATATTTTCATGAATTTCAAAACAAATTCAAATAGTTTTTCTCCAGTAATGTTTTAATTTTAATAAAAAAATAATTTTAATAAAATAAATTCCATGAATTAGTAAACAAAACCACCCATCTGAGAAAACCCATTTCGTCCGCTTGCATTCGCTTCCTAAATATTCCACATTTTATTTCAAGATTCTTATGAAAAGAGACAATCTACAAGCTCGCGACATGCTTGTAGCAGCTTGTAGACCGGCTATTTTTAAAGGGCTGATGCAAGTTTAAAGTGCTCATAAAGTATGAGGTATAGTCGCTCCTTTAGAGCTTGCTTTCATGGACATGGTTGCTTATTTCTGGCAACACTGGGCCTGACACACATTTCCAAACCTCTCCACTCGCCCACCCACACCCGTACAGCAGCTAACAGTTATGTCACACGACAACACACACACTCCACAAACACTGCTGCTTAGTCACACTTTAAGCTCAGTTGTATTCTTATACGGTCTGATTGTGTTTCTCTCTCCATCCATGCATAACAAAATGTATGTACATTCTCAATATCAGAGCAGATTATTGTTGAAACCCGACGTTGAAGAATGCTCCCATCATCAGCCCCATGCAGTGGTGCATATTCACCGTGGTAATCAATTCGGAATCAATTTCCCATTGCATGGACAACGTGGCCACACACACTCTTCACCACACGCGAGCTGATGCATAAATCCGTTGGGATACAGGATATAATGCATCGCACCATGACCAGAGCAGAACCAAGATATGCATGGCTGCATGGTGGGTTGGCCAGAACACTGAAAATCACCCAGGGTTTTCTTTGTAGGGTAGGGCATTGGTTCCCAAAGTGGGGTCCGGGGACCCCTGTGGGGAACTTGAGGGAGTTTCAGGGGGTACCTAGCTCAATTAGAGATAGTTAGGAACCAAATGGACCCTTATGGATCTCTAACTCGTTTTAATCGTCTTTTAATCTGTCTTAAAATATTCTCTGGGACAGGCAGTGGCGGGTGATTTATGCTCTGGGAGTGGCTGATAAGGGCATCAGCCCAGCTCCGTTCCTATAGGAGACAGTTAGTGGGGGTGGTGGTATATATATATATTACACCATTAACAATAGGTCTACTGAATTCCACACTCCACAACACGTTTCTGTTCATTTTGTTTTCTTTTAAGTAAAAGAAAAGAAAACCTTGAACCATTTTACCCCAATTACATTTTATGTGGCCACTGACCAAAAAGTCAGGGCAGATAAGTGCACACACACACACACACACACACACACACACACACACACACACACACACACACTTTCTCTTGTGTGCTACAAATAGCTGTATAGCTACGTATACTGCGTAGGCATGGCCATCAAATATTCAACATGACAGTTGACAAGGATTTCTACTTCCCAACATATTAGGAAGAACACCACGGTTTGTTCGTCAGGAGATCTTATTTTAAGGGATGGTTCAGATTTGTTCCCCTCATGTCCAAACTGTGAATGTAGTATGTACCATAAACAAGAACACTGCAGCTAATTCATGTAGACAAGATTTGCATCCCTGCAGTTACTAACCTATTCTTACTAACCTATTCTCTTAAGGCAGTGGATATTCAGCTTGACGGCATCGGTAAAGGAACGGCTTTTAAGAGTTCTGAACGCCTTCTGTTGAATCCTTACTGCAACTGCAGCAACCATAACTTAACGGTGCTGAACTTTAAACATCACAGTAATCACACACGAACACACGCACGCACGCGCACACGCACATTTCCGTTCTTTGTAGCCTAATATTAGTTCAGAGTTTCATCAACCTGAGAACAGTCACACCTGCCCGTTTATCTCTGACCCCACAGAGGTCAAGGAGGCTTTCTGACCTCAGGTCACGCATGGGGTCAGCCGGTTGGCAGCCGGGGTCAAAAGGCTGTAGCACGACATACATAATGGACTCGGTATGTCTCCCAGTCCCGGACTCCATTTTCATACAACCCATATCACAGGGTCAGGGTATATTTTAGCAGTGTGGTAAATGATGTACAGGCAGGTGGTGTGGAGAAATCACAGCATCCTGACAGTCTCCCATTTACTTCTGGCGATGATCAGTCTTCACCTGCCAGGCTTCTGGCAAGGTGAATAATGGCCAAAATGAGCCCTGTGCTTTATTATAAACATCAAAGACTTCCTTAGACTTTTGGAGAACATTCACTGTACCTCCAATGGTCTATGTCTATGTGACAGGCCTTATGATATTTACAGTAAAACCCCCAAAATTGTGATCTACCAACCTGGACCTAAACCCAAGTACAACTTTATCATTATTATGTCGGTTTGGACAGACATAATGCTGCCTGTCATTTACATTCCAGGCCTGATTTGTTTGCACAGTCTAACCCTGTACAAACATAATTGACACAAGGCATTAACAATGATAGCATTTCCCCACATAGCACAGTGCCTTTTAATAAACACGATGGAAAAACAATGGCATTGCAAGCACCACACAGACACAACAACGGAGGTACTGTAGTGTAGGGGCACTCATACTGACTGTGACAGCATACCTTTCTAGTTAATCAGGTGGCCCACACAGCCTGTCAGACAATTCTAACACGGATATATAGTGTTCTGTGTGGACAGCAATGTTCTAGGCTAGTTGGACTGTACTATTCAACTGTCAAAACAGAAATCAATATTAAACTTTTCCCTCACTCAGTTAATGCTGGCCTCCCTGTTTTGGGCATGTCATAGGCTTGTGTAGTCGTATATCTTGTAGGTCTGCTATTTTTGAAAAATCGTGGAAATGTGGCACAAATCTTTGAATATATATTCTTTCAGAGCGAACGTTTTTAACTCAAATCTTTGTTTCTGGGGGGGTCCCTGGAACTACATATTTTCAGATGGGGGTCGGCGGCCAATTACATATAATATTGGGGGTCCTTGACATGAAAATGTTTGAGAACCACTGACACAGAAACATAGGATTTTTTTTTTAACGAATTTAAACCTAAACCTAAACGGATGGACGGAGGGAGGGCAAAACATACTCTCTCCCAATGAAACTAAATAATAAAGGGACCCATAAACCAGTGAGAGCCTCTAGAGGGTCCTCTCCCCACACACTCATACACTAACATTACATGATCTTGTAGACTTCACAACAGCAGTCATAATGTACAAAGCGTATAACAGACTTCTTCCGGGCTGGATCCATGCAGGACCTTAGGGGATTTGGCAAGAACAAAGAAAAAAGGGATATGTATAACTGTCAGAGGGGTGAATCTGTGGAACGGCCTGGACAATGTACTAAAAAAGTGCAGTTCAATAGATACATTTAAAAATGTGTAATCAAAAATGTATGAATAAAAAATAATAGATAAGTATAAAACATTAACAATATAGTTTGCCACCTTTAAATCATATCTTATTAAGTATATACTCATTAAGATATAGTAATGCTAAAACTGTAGAATAACCTTTATTTTCATGTGCACTTGTGAGTTCTGAGTGATCAAATTTGTGTTCTCTTCTTTTCTCTCTTTTCTTTCTTTTTTCCCTGTTTTTTGTTTGTTTGTATTGTTTTCCTCTGTCTGTTTTCCCCTGTTGGCCAGCTATAGGCTGATCAGACCTGAGCTTGCGTTAATCCAGACTCGTCACGAGAAAGAGAGCCATGCATGGCAAACTTCTCGTGGGACTATGCATGGCAGGGGCGTCCTATTCCCTGAGTCAAGCCTATACCTTTTTGGTCTAAATACTAAGTTATAATGATCAAATGTAATCAATGCATTCAATGTTCATTCTATGACCAAAATAACCTGAACTGAACTGAACTCTGTGCACTGCAGCTTTCAGCCGACTCATGTTTGACATGCAGTAGGAAAACGGTGATCTTTACGGGCAGTTTCTGTCCAGGAGGGATATGGGAGGGAGCTCCACTGTTCAGTGAACGGTGTCTGAACATCTCTGAGCCGCCAGCAGTCGCATCACGGCTCACACCACCAGGATCGGTGGAGGGATGGGAGGGCAACAGAACATTGGGCTTAAACCAAGTTTAACCAATAGCTATTAATGTGTGAAATAGTGAACCAGTATTGGTGCTGCACTTCCAGGGCATACTGTAGAGTCCTTGTACATCTACTTCAGTTCCTTCACATATGTCCAGTTGATCCTACTTAAGAACACCTGTCATGAAGTAGGCTATAGCTACTTCGTGATTCACTACACTATGCGAGGGTTTCTACGTTCTACTGGACCAGTGGACTGAAGGATTTGTGCCTTGAATCAAAAGGACGTGCTATAATGTAACAGTAATGTGTTGGGTAATTTATTATAGCACAAATATATGATGGATTCTAAACAGCAACCCTGTTGCCTGTTTACATTCTTGGCTGGATTTCATCTGATCGGTCTCCAACAGCTCTATTTGGACTGCGACCAGCGATGTGAGGCAGTTAAAAAGCAAAGTGTTCCCTTTTGCCGTCTTTGGCAACATACCAAGCCGATTGTTGAAATGTCAGGGTGTTTGGTTCGGTGGGTGGAATGCATGCAAGGAAGGAGTGAGGGGGTGGGGTGGGTGCAGAACATTAGCCTTTAAGATGGCAGGAATGACTGTAGCCGTAATTAACAGTGGGAGTCGCTCTTTCAAATATCACTTTAATGTCAATGACAATATCTAGAGACGAGGTGGTGGTGTTGGAGGAGCAAGGTGCTTTGAAGCCTGCAGTGCTTCTTTTTAGACTGTACCATCTATGTCGCTGGGAAACAGCATACATCCAAAACTCTTACTTTTCAGGATTCAAATTAAAAAAGTAGCAAATCTACAAGTTCAAGACACTGTGTGTGACGTTGTAGTATGATCAAGTACTACAACGTCAAGTTAGAATATAGAGAATTTCTGGCCGACAGAAAACGATATACTATACAGAAGAGAATCCCTGTTGATATTACATGCTCACAACGGGTCTGGTGAAATGGGTCCGGTCGCCATTATTACAGTCTTCATAAAGAGAAAGCATGACCATCTCTCATAGTTTACCGTCTTTTTTTTATCAACCACAACACTTCTCTGATTCCTAAGGTCTCAGACCGATCGACTGAAATAGACCAATGACGTCATCTCAACAGCCACACACACCTGCCTTGAAGAAAAACATTCAGTGGGCCTGCTCAAAATGGCTGCTTCTTCCGTCACTGCCGGAAAGTAACTAGGTACATTTACGCAAGTACTGCACGTAATGTAGTTTTAAAGGCTCACTATGTAACTTTTTTTAATAAATAAATTGACAATTTGTTAACTTTGGGGTAACAATTGGGGTGGTTGTATTTTGTCTCCCTGCTCTTCGGTTGAGTGAAACTGCCTATTTTTCAAACACAGTTCATATGAGGCGATCTAAAATCCCCCTTTACAATGCAAATTAAAAGTACACGAATGGCCTGGGCCATGGCTCAGTGGTACAGGCACCTTGGCTGGTAATCCAGTCTGGCAGTGTGCCGCGGGTTCGACTCCCGATGGCCTTTACTGCATGTGGATTTGCGCCCTCTACCGATATTGACGTCAGACTACGGTGCTCTATTGGGACATTTAGATCGTGTCAAAGGTCATGTCTCACATAGACACAGGATCTGACACGAAATTTGACCTGCTGATCAATTTATCCCATGAGCTCAATGGTAAAAAAAAATTACACCCTATATTTGATCACGCTACAGCGTCACGCCAAAGCATCAAAAGTAGTGGATCGACAAGCTCAAAACGCGGTGCGAAGCGACACGTTTTTGAATTTGAATCCTGAAAAGTAAAAGTTTTAGACATGAGGTGTGTGTGTGTTCCGTATGTTGTTGGTCTGGCACTGCTATTGATATTGAAAAATGCCGTTGGGTGTGTTTGACTACTACTAGACCAACTGTACTTCCGTACTGTTTTCTAAACTTTCTAATAACGTGTTCAATCAACCCTCACGTTTTTCCCGAAATGATTCTTTTTCAACATAATTATGGCATACCTCCCCATAATCTCTTATGTCATCTCGTGTTGGTGAGTGAATTTCTGCGGCCATGTAAAGGAGTCGGAAGTTTCAGTCTCTCACCAGATGAGATCTGTATCTGGAAAACTATCATTTCTGTCTCACTTCAGCCGATCCGATTGTATCTGCTATTTTTCAATAGTTAAAGTAACATCATGCTTAAAACACCAAAAGGGGTTCCCGCCCCAAAATGGGTTAATGCACAGACAGAGCAGCTCCTCATCTTGAGACTATACCAGTGGGCTGATTATGTAGGAGGAAAGGTGATGATGATGATAAAACCACTGCAACCTCTGTATCATCACCAGCCTGATACGTGGCCTGCAGCTTGAGGCTTCTGCAAACTGCTTCTGACTGATCTGTGTGTGTGTGTGTACTGTACTATACACAGGAACATAAACACAATTTACACATCATGGCCAGAGGACCTGAATTCATGCCATACAGTTACTGCTGTTCACAAGAATCACAGCTATGAGTAATTAACTACAGCACTCATCCCCTGACGCCCAGCGACGCCCCCCTGGAGCCGTCCCTGCTGTCCCCCCCCCCCCCCCCCCCCCCCCCCCCCCCCCCCCCGGATATATGGGTGCATCAGTTGAATGTCATCCTAGTAAACCCCAAAGACAAGCTAACTTAGTCGAGGTACAGGATCTACAGCCAATTACAGGTTCCAACATCCAAATCATAGTTCTTTCCAAACTACCAAACTGCGCAAGAGAGACAACGATAAAAGAGAGACAGAAATGACTAGCAACAGGAAGAGACCGCTTTAAAGGATTGTGAGGCCAGATTAAAATATTTAACTGTTTTCTTTATGAATACATTTTAATTTCGTCCACTCTGTATGGTAGAGTATGTTAATACAGTATAACGTTTAACTCCCCGTCTCCCTGCTCTTCTATTGAGACATTTAGGTCGTGCCAAAGGTCATGTCTCAGCTAGACACAGGATCTGTCATTTTGAATAGCGAATTGGGATACCAACTAATTCCTTCCCTACTCTGGAGGCGAGGATTCAATTGACTACTGAGAGAACACAAAACATTAAATGCCCATTGACAATGAATGGACGATTTTGATCATTGATGACGCAAATTGTGATTGGCCGGAATGAGATGTTGTATTATGATGTACGATGATAAGAGCGCCCCTCACTTCACGCAGGTGTGTTTTTATTTTATTGTTTTACATTTTCGGGCCAGTAAAATGTGTGCTAATTAGTTAGACAGGCGGGGCCTCGGCCAGCCTCGGGCCAGCCCAGGTAGGGCCTTAATTTTTGGGCCTATTGAGAACTCTAGTTTTCACTGGCTGCGGCTGCGCTAATGACTTTGGGGCGGGCCCGTCTACAGTTTGAATGGACAGGTATCAGTCAAAAAAGAGACATCGAATAGGAGTAGCTCATCACATATGTCTACAGTGGATTATTATGAAACAAAGACTTGATATAGAAAGAGAATAATTGAAGCTGTTCGTACAGCTTGGCAGCATCGTGCATGAGGTCAATTGCATGAACATGCATGGCAGTCCTCATCACCACTGGGTCATCAGCTGACACACCGTTGTTGTTGCTGCCCCCTGGTGGGAGTTAGTTGACCATTCAGATTATTCCATCTATATACTGTTGACAGGGATTGACAGGATTATGACCTGCTGGCAATCACTAGCCCAGCGTTGCCAGACAGACTGATCGATCCCATGTGATCAGTCTGGCAGACAGCACAGGCACACCTTAGCGTCACGAAGATGCCAAAAATTGCTCTTCTGGGTTTTTTTTGGTGGATGGAAATAAAGCTCCACCCACACAGCAGAATAGGGCAAGCTTTTTTATAAGCATAACTATAAGCATACACAAAACACTCCTAACACAACACAACACAACATTCCAAAAGTACTCACAAACAAAGCTTCTGTGAGGTCCACACACAGTCAGTGTGAGTGTAGAATACACAGCAGTCCTTTTTTTCTCTCTAAACTGACAAGGCGTGGTTTATAAACCCTTGATTAGTACTGCAGGTGCAGCTAATGCACTCTTGATTGACCTGACCTGAGGTCATGATGACCTCTAATAATCAAAGACATCGGAAAATAAGGTTACGTTCCCTTGTCAGCCTGTAGAAGGCGCTAAAACATGGAAAATAAAAGCATGTAACATAACAAGAGCTAACACGAAAATGTTGTAGTTTAGACTTAGACATCCCTTTATCATAACAATCTGAAGATCCAATGCTTGAACATATGACAGTTAGGAGTACATTATTGTTGCTGAATCATTGTCCATGACACTATGCTGGTCACGTCTGAGCCCTGCACACATTTCCAACAGCAGTTACATTAATATTTTACTGCGCAGGCACAGGCTATAAGCCCCCCCCATAAATGACAAGGGGTCCCTGCAGGGAGTCTTGATGAGGCTGTGAAAAAGGCATGAAGCCAAAGGCCTCAGAGTTCCATCCTCACACTACCCCAATAAGCAGGGACGTGCAGAGAGTGTTACGGAGGCAAGGGGCTGAAATCCCCTTCAGAGGGCACTTTTCGACAAAAATAGCAGTCTTTAGCTAGTGGAGATGCGGTGTAACGACATGGATTTCGATACAATTTAGTTCAACGCAAAATGCTGCGTTCAAGTTCAGGAGCCTTTGACAAAAAGCTATTCTCCTGAATGCTGGCATGGAGAGGAGGACATTTGCATTTCTTTCACCACAGTAGCCTAAATGCTACATTCGTGGTGTGGAAAGGGCAGTTGTTTTACAGACGGGTAAAATGGCAGAGGCCGATCGCCCCCTTTGATGTGTGCACGTCCCTATATGCCAATAAGCCCCCATATGTATTCCCCACAGCCCAGGAGCAGCAACTAGGCTATACTATAGGACTACATTAATTTTAACTATCAATAGCATGGAGAAAGCATCAGAGTTCTTATAATGTTTTAGTACCCCATTGTAGTGCCTAGAAGTAATGCCTAATGACATTTGAGCTGGAGCAGATTCAGCTGCGCTCAAGATGTGTGACTGACAGATGATGACAGAGAGTGGGAGAGTAAAGAGACGTCGCACTGAAAATAAACTGTTACTGTCAAGACGTTACTCCTATATTCTATCCAAATGTCCTTTCATTTTTCTGCCTGTCCATCCATCCATCACTGCTGGATAGCATGTCCATATAGCAGTGACAGTCTGTCTGTGCCTCCGTTTAGACACAAAGAACAAACCAATGACTTTATCGTATTGGATTTATCTGTATCTGGACAGAATCAATATGTGAATCCATTGTATTAAAAATAAACAAAGACATGACAGGGTATAATAACGATGCAGCTTTCTGCTTCCAGTATTTGGATGTCAGTCCGAAAACTGTGTGGAACTCGATATTTGGGGCGAATGACACCTACAGTAGTGTGTTTGTTTTGGGGGGTTGGGTGAAAGATTTGGAGGCTGTGAACGGGATGGGATGTCTTGGGCCCAGCGGTCAAACACTAAACTTGCAATATGAAATGGATGGCATGCAATAACCTAAACCACTCCAATGATTTGTATCGTTAGAGACCAAACAACTACTTAACTATAAAATGTTAACAAGCATAAGTGATATATCTTTGCTGTCGGGAGGAAACCTCATAACTCCAAAATGTTCAGGAAATGAAAAATATAAATCTTTCAGGAAATAAAGAAAACCTTATATTTTTAAAACAAAGCAATACAGCCTCATCAAAGTTGGTGTTGTATATACTGTCAATTACTTCCATGAGAGGGAGAGAGGTGGTGGAGTTAGTTGCTTTAGCAGACATTTTGAGGGTCCAATGGAGTTAAGAGGTTTTGTCCAAAGCACTTTTTACTACTTTCCAATGGTTCAATATTTTCGAAACAACACAGACATAAAAGGTGTTCAATAGCACTGATTTATGCCAAAAAAGAATCATCAAAAACCTCAAAAATGTAGTTATGAGGTTTCCTCCTGACAGCAACAGAAATGTATATAGCTACTTGAAGATGCTCTGGTTTTCAATCCAGGGAGAAATGACTGTGATGTATTGAGAGAGCCGTGTTAATTACTCAAGAATGAATTATTCAGTCTGTTAACGATTCAATGAAATATAAATGCCACTGGTCAATAGTTGTCTCCATTGGAGCTGCCTTGCGACTCCCTCTTCGGGGGGAGAGATCCTGGGCCCGGGTGGAGGGCTTGGGTTCTACGAGGCAGACCACAGACTGACACTGGAGTACGACCACAGACACTGGCCTTCAATTGGCTTGAAGTCAGCATGTGCCCTCAAGTCGTGATCAGAGCCAGTATGGCTGGTTAATGCATGCAAATGCAATTATTAGAAAGGAGGAGATCCGCATACGTTTTATAAGTGTTCAGAAAATAAACCAGATCCTTAAAACTGCTATAGCCAATGAAGTGCATGTTAAAGGGGAACATATACTCATTTTCAACATTTTACTATGTCATTAATATACCGAAATAATAAAAAGTGTTGCCTAGAACCGGAGGTCTGAAAAATATGAAGTACATCTCAGTGACATCACAAAGATGTACTTCATACTGTTAATAACTTTTTCAGACCTCCAGTTCTAGGCAACACTAAAGTAAAATATCGTCTCTTCCCAGCTGGGCATGCCGTGCCTAGAAGAACTCCCTGGAGAGCCACCATGGGCAGGGGTCTGCAACAGGTGGAGCACACCCCAAGTGGCTCCAAGTAGCATTACCAGATGCCTGAACCACCTCAATTGGCTCCTTTCCAACGCAAAGGAACTCAACTCCAATGCTTCTCACAGATGACTGAGATTCTTACCCAGCTGAAAAAAACAAGGCCTCAGATTTAGTGATGCTGATCATCACCGACTGCATCACATTTGGCTGTGAACTGATCTAGCGAGAGTTGGTGGTGACAGAACGATGACGCCTGCAGCACCATGTTGTCTGGAAAAAGCAGTGGTGCAATATCTCATGATCACCAAACTGTAAACGCTCTCCTCCTTGACAATGCCTCGAGATCCTGTACAACATGAATATCACAAACGTTGCATTGACAACCTTGCAGGCTTATGCAAAGGCTAAAATGTAATTTAGATAGCCTGTTATGTAGACAGATGCCAGGCCATTTGTAGACCTGGCATCCTATAGTGTGTATAGTTTCAATGTACAAATTATTATTATTGTTTGGTGACAATACACAGCCCTGATGAAGGCCAACCCCCATCAAGAACGAGTCTGACATACTGCAAAGGACATGCTCTCATTTGGGACGCACAGATATTGTCTGGCTGGCCCTCAGTAAGGAAAGGACCCTGAGTCTCACCCCATACTCCCCAAGCACGTACCTCCCACAATATCTCAGGGAGGACCCAGTCATTAGGCACGCACGCACGCACACACACTCACTCCTCACTGGGGCCTCATTCACACATATCAAACACCAATCAAGCAAATGTTTGGTTGTTTTTTTGGGCCACCACAATGCTTTTCCAATGGGAGTCACATGGTTTGACCAATTTTTTTTTGATGAGGGGGGAGGGGCAGAACACCACCAGCAATCAAACACAAATGTTTGATCAAACCATGTGACTCCCATTGGAAAAGCATTGTGGTGGCCCAAAAAAACGACCAAACAATTTCTTGATTGGTGTTTGGTACGTGTGAATGAGGCCACACACACACACACACACACACACACACACACACACACACACACACACACACACACACACACAAGGTGAGTAAGGTGTGTTCATATTTACAGATACAAGGAATCTGTTGTGTTATTATGCCAACCACAGAGGACAAGACTGAGGTATATGTGCGCCATCTTGTGGTGAAGAGTCCAAAGTGCAACACATTATATTAAAGTTGAGGTGGTCTCAATTCTATACATTCCCCTCCTTGTTAATCTCTTACACGTGTCTATAAACTCTCTGAAAGCTGGCACACACAGTACAAGAGAAACACATTCTACACTCTACCCCAGTCCCTGGACAAACATCTATGTGTGGGCGCAGATTAAACCATTTAGACCTACCAATCATTCTACAAATGTCTTCTGAATCCTGACAGTTCTGTGAAAAACCCATGTTTCTATGTCAGTTGTGTTCAAAAAGTTTCATGTCAAGGACCCCCAAAAATATATGTAATTGGCCGCCGACCCCCATCTGAAAATATGTTGTTCCAGGGACCTCCCCAGAAGCAGAGATGAGTTAAAAACGTTCACGTTCATATATATTCAAAGATTTGTGCCTCATTTTCACGATTTTTCAAAAATAGCAGACCTACAAGCTCGTAGCGCGCCACTCTGTGCTATTTTTCAATAGCTAAATTATAACATAATGTTTAAAACACCAAAGGGGGTTCCCGCCCAAAATGGGTTAAGTATAAACAACCGTGTGCTGTACTTTGGACTGGTGACCCACTGTGTGTGTGTGTGTGTGCGTGCGTGCGTGTGTGTGTGTGTGTGTATTTTGGTATCAGAGTGTTATGGCAGCGGTCATACTGTCTCTTCTATGCTGTGCGCTGATGCTGGACCACCAGCTGGTCTTGGGAGGTACAGTATAATATCAGGCTCATCTTTACCTCATAGCCACTCGCGTGTAATAATCTCAGACGTTTTATTTAGATTTTTCTACGTCGGGGATCCAGTTGTGAGTCAATACTAGTACTGTGGCAGGCAGTAGAGGAGAGAGGTGGGGTATTGCAACAGTCAGGATGGAATTCGATACTTCTAGATGTTTTGCTAACCGATTACATTAAGTAAGCCAATTTCAGAAAACTTTTATGCACAGACAATTATGAAACTATAAGTGAGAGGTAGGTTAAGTTAGACATAAAGTTAAGCTTACTTTTTTCCCCCCTTTATTTGTATCGTTTTGTTTGTCTTGTCTGGGTCCACTGCTGTGTTTACAGGACTTCTGACTCAGTGTGACAGTGTCAGTGATTGTATTTTTCTGTGGCCTTGCTCTGCTCTAAAGCCCCAGCAGATCCACACAGCGCCCATGTGTTCCTGTCTGGCCAGGCAGCCGATAATGTCCTCCTACGGAGACATAAGCGGGAAAACACAGGGATGTTCGAGGAGTGGATGCAAGGCAACTTGGAGAGAGAGTGTCTGGAGGAGAGATGTGATCTAGAAGAGGCCAGGGAGGCGTTTGAGGATGATGAAATGACGGTATGTGTGTGTGTGTGTGTGTGTGTGTGTGTGTGTGTGTGTGTG
Organism: Protomyctophum parallelum; assembly: GCF_964188405.1. Taxonomy (NCBI): domain Eukaryota; kingdom Metazoa; phylum Chordata; class Actinopteri; order Myctophiformes; family Myctophidae; genus Protomyctophum; species Protomyctophum parallelum. The sequence continues at coordinate 19,543,740 of NC_139711.1, read as the reverse complement.
TGTGTGTGTGTGTGTGTGTGTGTGTGTGTGTGTGTGTGTGTGTGTGCGTGCATGTGTGCGTTGATCTGGCTTATACAAATTGTTAACATGGATTGCAATAATCTGCAAGGCTTTACCATTTCTTTTTCAGATGGAGTTCTGGGTGGGATACATAGGTAAGACTTTAGCTTGAGTCAAGAGTATGTATGCCGCTCTGGCCCTCTGTTTGTCTATAGCGCTTCAATTCTTACCATTACTGCTGTATTAACCAAATGAACCCTATAGCCTACTATACAGCATTCGTATTCCGGGGTGAACATTTTGGTGAACATTTGGCGGAAAAGATCTACAAGCTCACCTACACGTTAGATGTAGATTAGGCTATTTTCGGCTAAGAGATTCGGAATTACAGCACGTGCGTGTGTGTGCGTGCGTGCATGTGTGTGTGTGTGTGTGTGTGACTGTGCGTTCAGATGGAGACCAGTGTAAATCCAGTCCGTGTCAGAACCTGGCAGAGTGTAAGGACCACCTGGGCTCTTACACTTGCTCTTGTCTCAGCGGCTTCACCGGAAGAAATTGCGAGATTGGTAAGCGAACATTCCCACGGCAGGATTTAAAATCATATATGTTATAATCCCACACAGCTGTGTTTCGTGCTCAGTTCATGAGACCTTGACCTTATGACCCAGATATACTTTTCTGTTCCAGTCTGTGACCTGGTACCTGATCCCAGAGTTCTTGGATTCTTATAATAGAGCCGTCAAACAAGTGTTGTTTTTGGCAGCAAATTTTGATTTTAGTTTTAGTCATAGTCTCTTGAATAGTTTTCATTTCGTTTTAGTCACATTTTAGTCACCTGGAATGTCTTAGTGTTAGTCTAGTTTTAGTTGACCAAATATCACAAGTTGACTTAGTCGACTAAAATTTATTTTGGCAGGCCTTGATGCCGTCGTAATGACTGGTTACACTTGATGAAAATAGCCGATCTACAAGCTCACAACGTGTCACAGCACAATGTGTTGTGATGTTGTAGATCTGCTATTTTCAGCATGCAACCAAATGACTTATACTAGTCTAGTTTTATTTGTTGCCTGAAATTGTCAGTACATTTATTCTTAGTTTTAGTCATCATAGCTTAGTTTTCATTTAGTTTCCATTTAGATGAAAAAAAGGTAGTCAACGAACCGTTGCTTTAACAGATATCAGTGTGAGCAACAGCCACTTTTTGAGGGGCCCCCTGTGCCCAGCTTTGTGTGTCTGTGTGTACCACGGAAATTATTTGATTGGCTGAGCACGGAATGTTATGATGTATGATGATGATAAGAGTGCTGGCCTCACTTCACACGATGTGATTTTCTTTTTTAAACTGGTGTGTGTGTGTGTGTGTGTGGTATCCGTGTTCAGTGACTGCTAGAAGGTGCGATCTGAACAACGGGGACTGCATACACTTCTGTGAGTCCATGGGTACCTTCGGAGCAAAGTGCTCCTGCGCAGAGGGATACAAACTGGCGCGGGACGGCGTCAACTGTGAGCCGACCGGTAACTATACATCCAATTCATACCCCCATCCATGTTATATTTAGCTATAAGCTGTGCTTAAATGTTACAACAGTGGTTCCCAAAGTGGGATCCGGGCGGGACCCCCAGGGGTACCTGAGGGAGTTCCAGGTGGTCCCCAGCGAAATGATAGTTTGTAACCAAATGGACCATTATGGGTCTGTAGGCCTACTCAGAGAGTGTACAAATGGAATGGTTCCATTTGCACACTCTCAGAGTTAAAATAACATTGATTTTACATTATAAATTGGGGGACCCAGAGACAGAAATTCCATTAAATGGGGGTCCGTAGCCTAATGTCAAACTGGGGGTCCTTGAAATTAAACAGGTTGAGAATCACTGCTAGAGCCGTAAACATCTTCTCTTATGGGAGGTCCCTGGCATACGTACCTTTTCAAATGGTGTTCCGCAGGATAATAAATGTCAATTTGGGGGGCCTTGACATGAAAAACTTTGGGAACCACTGCGTTACAAATACTGACTTTCTTCTAACAACGTTCCTGATGTTACTGCGAGCAGCTGAATATCCGTGTGGCCGCGACGCCCTGACGGTGATAAGTGGGTCCACGAGGTCTCTGTTCCAAAATGACACGGAAGTGAGTCTGGGGATAAATGGCACTACTGGGCTGACCGACACGAGTAGCAACACCACCACTACCAGCCCCGTTCCAACAACGCCAGCCAGCAGCACCACCACATCATCTCCAACCACGGACGCTTTCACGTTAGCCCCGTCCCAAAGCAGGCTGCCTCAGTGGGCGGTCAGGGAGAGCAGGATTCCCATAAATAACACCATGAACGACAAGAAACGCATCGTCGGCGGGGATACCGTCATACCTGGAGAGATCCCATGGCAGGTATGAAATGTACCGCGTGTATACGTGTACTACTATGAAAAATGGCCTGACCACAAGTTGGTATAGGCTATTATTATAGGGGATAAAGAAAGATAACGACAGGCTATATTTCACTGAAACAAGACCTGAAACATAACTGTGCATCATTGGTTCCCAATTACGTAAGAAAGAGGAAAACATTGTTGCTTAGCTTGACTTTCACAATCACAATTTATCTGTTGAACCGAGTCAAAAACTAAATTCACAGTGCTTGTGAGGGTGGGGGTCCACCTCTGGCCTGAAACGTTTGGGAAACCTTGCCGTGTACACTCTCTCACCTGTAGCTGTTGACCAGCTCTCCTCTTCCCAGGTAGCCTTGGTGTCGCGTCCCAGCGGACAGGTGTTCTGCGGCGGGGCCATTCTCAGCGAGCTGTGGGTCGTCACCGCTGCTCACTGTTTGGTGGAGGGACAGGGGTCTTTCTTCGTTAGAGTGGGTGAGGATGTCAGAGAAAACAAATCCCAAAGAAAAAATATAACACGTACATCCTCAGTAAAACAAAAGGGGGGTGGGGGCATTCAAACTCACTTTTGAATGCTCCAAAAACGGTGTACAAAAGTGTATATGGTAGGTATATGATTTTTCAAGTACAGTATACTTGACATGTATGGTGGGGTCGAAAGGTCTCTGTTGTTGTTTTTTTTAGACTAAAGCACTTTCTTACCTTTTGCCCTAAGACAGGATGTCACTCATGACCAAGTAAGCGTTTCTTATCCACACCTTGTTTAAAACATAGTGGGGGCACTAGTGTTACAACATGTCTGTTATAGTTTTTTTTTTAAGTCTAATTTAGGAACATAGCAGATCTGCTATGTTTTGGCTAAAGTTCTCCTCAAAATAGAGATGCTAGAGTTCAAGTGGTTCATGTAAAAAAAATGAGAAGAAAATCCTACCACACACAGATTTGGTGGCCCCCCTGTAGTAACTCTGAGGTCCCGGACCGCCTGTTGACCACTGGATTATGTAGCGCCATAAACTGTGACCGGTTGTTTTCTGTCAGGGGAGCACAACGTCTACATGAAGGAGGGCACGGAGCAGGACCACGAGGTGTCGGAGCAGCGCGTCCACCCGCGCTACCAGCCCCAGGTGAGCCTGTACAACCACGACATCGCCCTGGTGCACCTCCAGACGCCCATCGTCTTCTCTGCGGCGGCGCGGCCCGTCTGCCTGGGGCCCAAGGCCTTCACCGAGGCCCTCGTCAAGGAGGCCTCCCCGGCCACGGTCAGCGGCTGGGGCCGCACGCGCTTCCACGGCGCCACGGCCAGCACGCTGCAGAAGACCGAGGTCCCGTTCACGGACCGCACCGAGTGCAAGGACAGCAGTGCCGCCCGCATCACGCGCTACATGTTCTGCGCGGGATACTACGACACCGCCAGGGACTCGTGCCAGGGGGACAGCGGCGGGCCGCACGCCAACCGCTTCCACGACACCTGGTTCCTGACGGGCATCATAAGCTGGGGAGAGGAGTGCGCCAAGGAGGGGAAGTACGGCGTGTACACCCGCGTGTCCCACTACTACCGCTGGATACGATACGTCATGGCGGCGAGCAAGAACAGACTGGCAAACGATGATGTGGATGAACCTGACCCTTAAACTTATGAGACACTTGCCTTAACATGCACATTTTAAAATCTAAACCATTAATATTCAAAACTTAGTAATAGCAGGGTTTCCTGCACAATGTTATTGGCATGGCGCCACGCCATGCTTGAAATTAATCCCGCCATGCTTATCATATATAACAATGTTTTTAGGGAGGCTAATGAATCATGGTGTGTGACTGTGTGTGATATATGAAATAATCATATTCCATCATATTCAAGTGTTTTGGAGAGAAATGAGACAGACTCCATGCAGTCACTTTCAGTAGTAGAGGCCTGCAGAGGGGAGCTGTGTGTGTCTGTGACTGTGCCCAGGTGATGGTCGTTGATGCTGATTAATACATCAAGGAAGGCAATTATGTTTCTGCACTGTCAAATAGGTCTACATCTATCCTAAGATAGAAAAGATAAACACATGTTAACATACAAGTTAACTTGAGCTAGGTTCTAAACGAAAGCATGTTTACGGTTGTTGCACAGAAATTAAGTGATTTTACAATAGTACATACATGCTGCATATGCGACATACTAGCATCATGTCCAGGGGGTGTACTTGTACATCAAGTTGCCTCACGCTACAGAAACAGGAGAGTGCTCCTGCCCTATATAGGCTATGGGACTCATGGCTCGGCAACTGCAAGGCTACTTACAGTACAAGTAGCCTTGCCGAGCCATGAGGCCCTCATAGGGCAATAGGGCGTGTATACATGCTGCATATTAAATATAGTCCTGGTTCATAGAATCAATTCCTCCAATTATGTGTCCGATCCCTTTGCATCTCCTTGTGAATCTCTGCCTATACCCTCAATTCCTTAATTTAAGCCACTTTATTTGATTTCAAAACTACTGTATGGAGGAGAGTGAAACTTTTAGTTACTCCACTGTGCCCTCTACCGATATTGCCAAGAGAAAACCTTCATTTTTCCTCCGGTGAAAATAAATCCCTATCTGGCCAAAAAGTACCCTTTATATGTGTGGTGGGGGGCTCAGAGTGCTTCCACTAAGGAAAGTAATGACACAACCCGCCTTCGTATTGGTGAGTAGCAAAAAACTTTCTTTTTATTTACACTAAAGACGAGAGGCTGGTCTGCATTTATGCGAGCCCTGGAAAGTCATCGGTATAACATAGCTCTAAATGCGACAGCATTAGAGCTATGGACCAGAGCTAATCTCAAGGCATTAGAGCTATGGACCAGAGCTAATCTCAAGGCATTAGAGCTATGGACCAGAGCTAATCTCATCATTAGAGCTATGGACCAGAGCTAATCTCAAGCATGAACTGATTGCAGTTCCAATACATTTATTCCCTCCTTTTTTATTCTCGCATGCACATTTTTTAGGCACTTATTTTATACTGACTCAAGTTTCCAAGATGTGTCTTGTTTTACTTAAGTAAAAGTACCAATACTGCAATTTAGAACTACTTCTTCACAAGTAAAAGTACGGAATGTACTTAAAGTACTAAAAGTACTCATTGTGCAGAATTTCCCATTTCACAAGTTCAAAATGTGTATAAAATCTATTGAAAATAGCAGATCGGCTATTTTCAAATGGCCGAAATGTATAGGGTTGAAGTGGTTAATATATGTTACAAATGTAAGTACAAATACCTCAAAAGGTAGTAAAAGTACTTAGTTACTTTCCACCACTGGTCATGAAGAGATTATTGTGGCATGTGTAAGATATGTTACAATGTGCACTATACTGATGCACAGTTAATCTGTTTAGGACTTCCATTCGGACTATCTAAGCAACAAGATACTGACATGCACTATACTGAATACCCTTTTGGTGCTTTAAAGCATTATGTTATGCTTTAGCTATTGAGCTTGTAGATCTATTTTTGAAAAATCGTGAAAATGTGGCACAAATCTTTGAATATATATTCTGTCACGGTGAATGTTTTTAACTAAAATCTTTGTTTCTGGGGGAGGTCCCTGGAATATATTTCAGATGGGGGGGTCGGCGGCCAATTACATTATAATTCTGGGGATCCTTGACAATGAAAATGTTTGAGAACCACTGACATAGAAACAGGTTTTTTCAGAAAACTGTCAGGATTTAGAAGGCATTTGTATAGAATCGACCTCAGGTCTAAATGACAAGATACAGATTTGAACATGCAGGATTTTTGTGCTTATTTTGTTTTCCATTCTTTGCTTCTAATTCTTTGCTTTTGTACCTTGAGCTGCAAACAAGACTTTCACCTCACCATTACCTGTAATTGTGTTGTGACAATAATAAAGTTGATTGATTGATACAGATACATGCAGTCTGGGGGAAAAAAAGAGAGAAAAAAACAACAAAAGTTAACCATAACAAATTGGACATTTCTTTATTCACATTGGGCTGTTACATAAAAAAAATGTCATATAACTATTTCAATAAATACGCTTTATTCATTTCTGTACAATACTGCGGCTTTACAAAAGGAAGCCAGTCAGGACAAAAAAAACGACTCATGTCTTAACAATACAAACCCGCTCAAGTCGCCATGCATTTTCCTGTCATAAATAAAGATTTAGCAACACAAACACACTGGACAATTCCCCTTCCCATATCTGGGAATTCAGTGCAAAAATCTGCAGCATTTTGGATTGAAGGTATAAATAAAACATGAAATAGTGTTTTAGTAGTTGCCATGTACTATGAACACGTACGTAGGGAAAGGACTGAGTATGGTGCAGTCAAGTGTGTCTCTCTCCCGTATATACATACGCATAGAGACATCTATTTTTTTGCGGGGCTGCGTCAACGCCTCACGCTGCAAGAGCAACAACATGATAGCAAAAATAAATAAATTAACAACACATGAAATGTGCGGAGCAGGGCCCCTCACCGCTCGCCCAGGCTCATTTCCATATCAAAGGCGACATATCAAAGGCGGGCCCTCCTACTGGGGCCATGATTTGATGTGGTAAATTCGTATAAGTCCGCAATCAATATTTAATTAAGCGTTCGACACACTGGGTATATTTCATGTTTGTTGCATGACACCCCTACTACCCCCCCCACCCCCACCAAATTGGTGAGCCCCCAAGATTAACTGAGCTGTAACGCCAAAGAGGAAACAATCTGCCGCCATTATGGAGACGCACACACAGAGGACAGGGTGTCTGTCAGTCAGTCAGAGGAGTGACAACATGTCTGGGCTGTAGCAGGGTCTTCCCATATCTCTGCTGTCGGGAGGAAACCTCATAACTCCAAAATGTTCATTTTTCAGGAAATGAAAAATAGACATTTTTCAGGAAATTAAAAAAACCTTTTACGTTTAAAACAAAGCAATACAGCCTCATCAAAGTTGGTGTTGTGACTTTATATATCGTCAATTACTTCCATGAGAGGGGGAGAGGTGGTGGAGTTAGTTGCTTTAGCAGACATTTTGAGGGTCCAATGGAGTTAAGAGGTTTTGTCCAAAGCACTTTTTACTACTTTCCATTGGTTCAATATTTTCGAAACATACCGACGTAAAGGGTGTTCAATAGCACTGATTTATGCCAAAAAGAATAAAAAACCTCAAAAATGGAGTTATGAGGTTTCCTCCCGACAGCAACGGATACCGTCTTCTTCATCACCCGGGGCTACGTCTGACTTCATCCCAGTAGTGCAGACAGATGAAGTCTGGCTGCACCAGGCTAACTTCATCCTCCCTGTTATGTCAACTACCTGGGGGGGAAGGGGGTTGTTGTTGTGTCTCACCCGACTGCTGCCTATCTTGATTAGTGACAAACAAAGCTAAAGACAGCACTGATTAGGAAGGCTTATACAGTGATATAAAGCAGAGACCAGCTTACCTTTCGATAAGCACAATTAATATTTTTCTCCTTCGGACCACACAGTGCCTCTTGAACATTATCGGTGAGGAGGTGGACGCGGGAACAGTATCCGCCATTGCGTCACAAAACAGTACAGTACTTTACAAAAGAGCATAATATTCCAAAAAAGAGGAGGAATAAAAAAAGGCATTATGGCATGGCACATTTTGGCATTCAAACTCTTTCAGGAGAAGAAAGGTGCCTTAAGGAATGAAATCTATATGAAGATACAACGATGAGGTAAAATGAAAGATGTCAACGACGAGGTCCATGTTAAACATGAGTGGTACTGTACTGCATTATGTATAAAAGTCCTTGTTTTCTTTGAAATGTTTCAGGCAAATCCTGGATTAGTGTCCATACAACAGCGACAACTAACATGCCATTCACGGCAATTCACACACACACACACACACACACACACACACACACACACACTGAATCAAGTACTATATTGACCAAATATGTTCAGATAATAAAAACTGTTGATTAAACCGCAACCGGGGATATAGGCCGTTGATTCCTCTCATGAGAGCTAATAGTTCTTAATAGTTCCAAAATAGCTCCTCCTGTGCCTTATTGCTGGTGCCACCTTTTGTCGTCCATCACATTGACGGTGTGTGTCCACTGAAGGAGACAGAAGAAGCTAAATGAAAGCATCGATCCATGGGAGATTGTCAATCGAAAGCTTGGGTAAAGGCAAGGCCCACAGACTTCCACGTACTGTACTTGTCCTACTGACCAGAATGCTGCGGGGAAATGCCCGATGGAGAGAGGAACACAGTAGCATGTCCATCATCGGTTGTGAGACAGCTGAGTCGTCATGTCTGTTTTGTCCGTCTCTCTGGGGGACATGTCTGTCTGTCCAAAGTCCAAAGTTGACCCACGATGCATTTCTGTTGTGCTTTCTTCCCTATGGGGTACTGAGTTTCCTAGCCTTCAGATTCCCTGCCGCGTCTGCAGGAGAATATAGAGATTTCAAACACTATCTGATTTCTCACATATATATTATGTTCATTTATTGTACCTGGGGTAGGCAACCTTAACTCATTCCGTTTTAAACATTATGTTATAGTTTAACAATTGAAAAATAGCAGATCTACAAGCTTGTAGGTCTGCTATTTTTTTTAAATCGTGAAAATGTGGCTCAAATTTGGAATATATATTTGGAATATAACGTTTTTAACTCAAATCTTTGCTTCTGGGGAGTCCCTGGAACAGCGGCCAAATGCATGCAATTCTAGGGGTCCTTGACATGAAATAGTTTGAGAACCACTGACATAGAAACAGAGGTTTTTCAGCAAACTATCATGATTTAGAAGGCATTTGTAGAATCGGGATCAGGTCTAAATGGGTTAACAGTTTAAGGGCCCATGACTTAGATGTCCGTCATGGTACTTAGTACGGTCATGTGCCCGAGACGGAGATAGATTAATCTTGTTGCGCAACAGTGACACGTCATCGAAAATGTCCCCTGCCTGTTTAGCCGACTACAACGAAAATCTTAAAATGTTAATAACTCGCGATCTAAATCAACCCGCCTAATTATTTAAAAAAAAGGTTATGTGTTTGACGGGCCCCCACTGTCCAGTCGCTAGAAGGAAGTGAGCCCAGTGTCCATGACATCAGAGACACTGGGCTCATTGCTAAAATCTAAAATATCTAAAACCACATATTTCACACATAAAGACCCCAGGAAAGTGTTCTAAATCTTCTAAACGTCATTAACATATATTTTTTAGCAAAAAGGGTGAAGTGTCCCTTTAATAGACACGGGTGCCAACATTGGGGAGGGTGATCAGATCACTGGCACACAGGCATGTGAGAGAGAGGACTTTAAGTCAGTTACATTAAGTCCATTCACATAATCATATGCTAATTACATGCTGCACATCATTTTAAGTTAATTCAAACTCTGGGAAGGGAGCCTGAGAGATGATATGAAAGAAAATATTTCTAAAGAAGGAGAGAAGAAAGAATATATGATGGTTGTTATTGCGACTGAAGGTCGCAGTTAACTATGGAATCGTGTGCTTTTTGTCTGTCAGTGTGTCACTCAAAATCCCCATACACGGGGAAAGCCCCCATATATTGTGCCCATGTCTAGTGACATCACTATGACATCATCAGGGATGATAGTAAATCAGGGATCATAATAAATGCGACAGGCTGTCGCAATTAAGCCCATATATGAAGATCCATGATGTCATCAATACTAGTATATGGGTATAATTATGTCAGAACCTGTTCTGACATTCCATATGTTGATCCTTCCATCCCCATCCTTCCTCTTCGATGTCTCCCTTTTGACCAGGGGTGAGCTTGGTAGATTGGCTATTTTTGCTATATTTGAATTGAAATCCCGAATATGTTTTTTAATTGGAATTCTGAAAAGTAACCCTTTTATTTCATTTCAAATTAGTTTAGTTATGTTAACTTTATGAACTAAATACAAATACATTGGAAGTAATTAAAGCTGGTCATGTTTGCATGTTTGGAATTTTAACAGGTGAAATCAATATCTCAATATTCTGATATTAACCTGAGGGCCACATTAAGTGATGGTGGGGGCCGCATGTGGTCCCCGGTCCACCAGTTGCCCATGTATGCTTTTGACTGATACTGTCTATTTAAGCCCCAAAGTTGTGCAGCCGTGCCCGGCAACCCGTGAAAACTAGAGTTCTCAACAGGCCCGAAAATACACTCAAGACATGCTCCATATATTGTCAGTGCACGCTTCTCGCCCTCAGGCGTCTTACTGGTGTATAGCCTATATGGACAATCGAAATCGATTGGATTTTGATGTGGTGTCAAAACATTAAACTTATTGTTGATATGGCACACTCCATCAATAAAATGGAAACATAGCACCTGGGTCAAAAATATGTCAAAAAAGGTTGCCGACCCGAGCTGTACTGTATTATGCTCCCATCCCGTCCCATTTACCTCCCAGTCTGGTGGAGTGTCCTCCTAAGATCATCTGGAGGCTGGATGCTGACATGACGCCCTCCTGACGCCGACTCAAGTTCTTCACCAGCCTGGAGGAAGGCAGAGATGAAGCGAGGGGGTTAGTTAAGGACTGACACAAAGAGTGATTTAATTTGGCTCGATCCAGATTTGTAACTTTCATTTGTTTTGCACCTTCTTGTCAATATGTCAATAATTTAATTACCTTTTTTTGGGGGGTATTCAAACAGCCAGCAATGAGCTCCCAAAAAATGTAGTCTCTGTGACACATCTATGGGCCACAATCTGCATTCAAAGATTTTCCTAGAAGCTTTGCAATGGTCGATTTGCCCGTCTGCTTCCTGATTGGTTAGTCATTGCGACCAGGTTTTTTTCGACCAATGACAAAGCTTCTAGGAACATCTTTGAATGCAGATTGCGGCCCCTAGATGTGTCACAGAGACTTACATTTTTTTGGGAGCGTTCTACCCATTGCTGGTGGTCTGAAGCAAGGTCATTATAATTTTGACATATTATTGCTTATACTGTAGCAGCTTTAACTTAGTGCTCAAATATCTTGTGCATGAAGCTCTTTGTAAATCTGTTTTTAAAAAGTGCTATACAAATGAGGCGACTTAAAGGTGTGCATTATTTGAGCTGCGTTTTCAGCACCCTTCGGGGTGGACACAGTGACACACAAGAAGGGAAGATTGAGAATGTATTTCACATAGTGGTGTGGTGACCGAGGACCCAAAAGCAGGACAGCCAGGCAGGTATATATAGCGATCAAAAACCCATGGCTGGGTGTTTTATGAAAGGTGAACAGAACAGATAACACAAACTTAACATGCCACCAAACAATGATCCAACAGGGACTCATTGGTGGAGCAAGACTAATATACTGTTACACATGAGGGCTGATTACACATGAGATACACCTGGGGAAGACATGCGGACATAGAACCAAGACATGAAGACAACAAGAACAGGAACATAACATAATACTGTGACACACACACACACACACACACACACACACACACACACACACACACACACACACACACACACACACACACACACACACACACACACACACACACACACACACACACACACACACACACACACACACACACACACACACACACACACACACACACACACACACACACACACACACACACGGGACAGCTCCTGGTGTCCCCACAATGTTCTTGAGGAAGAGGGACACGAGGGGAATATAGAAATGAGCTAGGAAAGTACTGGAAAGTGAGAGTTCAGGTACTGTACTGTAGACAGGTGGCCATGCAGGCAGGGAAAGGGCCATGATTCATGAGCCCCCCCCGGAGCCTTCTTTCACTGCAGACGGGAAAGGAATTTTAGACAAAGTCCAAAGGGCAGGGAAAGGGGCTGAACCCCCCTCCTCCCCCGAGCTTTCTTCCACTGCCAATGGTATAGGGATGTAGACGCTTGGGGCAAAAAAGATGCTGGACAGTCAGCGCTCGCAACAACCAGGACTTCTGACGAGTGCACAACCAAAGGACTTCGAGGAGAGGTAGCCTATACCAGAAGTTCCACGACCAGCCAGGACATCACAATCTACCATCGCGGTGCTCCAATAGTAGTACCTCCAACAGTCAAAACAGCTGGCGCATCAAACAAATTGTCCCCTCAACAGTCAGCTAGCCCGGAGCTTCAACAATGTCCATTTTGACACCCCAAGGCCTCACCAGATGTAGACAGGTTGTGGTGTCCGCTGCATGCTGCTCCAGTGTGGTTGGATCATTCTGCCACGTGGTGGTGTGGTGGTGAGGATGGACCCAAAAGCAGGACAGCCAGGCAGGTAGTGATCAAAAACCCATGGTTGGGTGTTTTATTAGAACCGAGACAACTAGAACAGGAACATATTAACAGAGACATAACAGAGAAATACAACACCCAGACAAGACAGGCAAAGTCTGTGACTGTGACAATATTGCTGCTAACTCCAGGTGTAAAACAGCAGGGGGGGCTCCATTTCACGCAGTTTATATTCACATTTTCAGTTTCAGGCCTACATACTGTATAGCTGATGCAGCCAGCTACGGTAGATTAAGTGTCTTGTCTCCGCGAATGCTTCCATAGGACACGGTCATCGATGGACAGTGGACACGGGGGCATACGTTAGTCCGACATACCAATAGTCCGACATATGTGGCTGGAATACTCGCGTGTGGCTTCCGCGTGTGGTTAGGGTTAGGTTAGGGTTTGGGGTATGGTTAGGTTAGGGTTTTGGGGTATGGTTAGGTTAGGGCAGGGGTCGGCAACCGGCGGCTCTAGAGCCGCATGCGGCTCTTGAGCACTCCCCTGGTGGCTCTCTGTAGCATTACAAAAAAATCGATGAAAATGTATAAAGTTTATTTTTTATTTTTCATTTATGGTTTCTGTAGGAGGCAAAACGTGACAGAAACATTCTTAAGTTTCCCAAATTTGTAAAAATGTGTAGAATAAATATTAAGTTTCAATAATGTCAACTAAAATTCGCGTCATAGCATGCGACGCATGCTGCGCGCCAGACACTATTATAAACAAACCGGTGGGTGTGTGAGGCTGGTGCCTGCTACGCTATGGCTTCTACAGGGAGAAAAAGAAAGATAGCAGACGAAAACAGAGGATTTAACAATTCGTGGACAGACGCTTATGCCTTCACAGCCAATGCAGATGGATTTCCTGTATGCTTGATCTGCAGTAGCCCATGACGCAACAGCAGCCTGTTTTCGCAATCGCAGTCCAAACGTGTATATAAACATTCCGATTTCAAATATAAGGTCCTCGCCACATGTGCCACGGGGGTTAGAAATTTGTTAAAATGTTGCTGGTACAGCGATTAGCATTGCTGCATCCCGCGTTGTTTAATAAAAAGCATTTTTATCCGAGCGCCCCGGCTACTTTTCTCAAACGGGGTTGGGAAATCCACAGTTGCACACCGGTTGGGGGCGCGTAGTTGAAAGCCAATGGCAAAATAACAGCTCGGATAAAAATGCTTTTTATTAAACAACGCGGGATGCAGCAATGCTAATCGCTGTACCAGCAACATTTTAACACCAGTGGCACACGTGGCGAGTACTTTATATTTGGAATCTGAATGTTTATGTACACGTTTACAATGTAAATGTAGCGATTGCGTAAAACAGGCTGCAGTTGCCATGACGCACCATGGCTAAATCTGCAGTGACAAACTTATCAAACAATAAATAAAACGTGGCAAGCCGTTCAGACGGTGACTACAGTATATGAAGGAGTCATATAGACGTATTATCTCCCGTGTTGCAACGAAACTATAGCAGCAGCCAGCATGAGTGGTGGAGTAAGCTGCGATCCACTTCTTAAAAGTTAGTTTGCTGACTTTGCTCCCTTCTGCTTTCTTCAGCAGTTCTGCGACTGCAACAGCCCTCTTTCTCTCATTCATGCAAACTTAGCATGCTTTCCCTGGAAATGTCTTTCAAGTTTCAACGTTACTTTTTTATTGTTTGATAGTTTGTCACTGCAGATTAATAAGCATACAGGCAAATACCGATATTGTAAACCTCCCAAAACACGACACACTTGTGTGGAAAACATGGAATGCTCTTCCAGACAATTACGGAAGCGCACTCGCCTATATTAGTTTGCATTGCACAGTGCGCTCAGTGCGCTATTTCCGAACGTGCCCGTAATGAAAGTTAAACCATAGCGCACTTTTTATTTTGATAGATAGGCTAATATCCACTTGCAGCCCTTTTGTCTTCATTATATAAGCATTTTAAGGCTTACATTTTTGCGGCTCCAGATAGATTTTGAATTATTTTTTTTGGTCGAAAATGGCTCATTCAACATCTTGGGTTGCCGACCCCTGGGTTAGGGTTTGGGGGTATGGTTAGGTTAGGGTTTTGGGGTAGGGTGACAGTCTATTGTGTGTCGGTCTGTTAGGACGTCGGACCAAAGATATGCACCCAGTGGGGACACACCCTGGTAGTAACAATGGTACAAACCTTGCATTTCTGTCTTAAACGGGACCAGTGGTAGAAAGTACTGTACATTTTGACATTTTTTTACTTTACTGGAGTATTTCCAATTTCCAATACTTTTACTTCTACTCCACTACATCTGCGATCCAAATATTGTACTATTACTCCATTGCATTTATCTGAAAACTTGATTATTATTATTACAAAACAAACATTAACCACTTCATTTCGGCCATCTGCTAGTTTCAAAAATATTTGAAAACTTGAAATGAGATATTCTGTACTTTAAGTACATTTCTATATCAATAATACTTACTCAAGTCAATTTAGAATTCCGGACTTTTATTTAGAGTACGTCAACACTGCAGTATTGATACTTTTTACTTAAGTAAAAAAAAAAGAATGCAAGTACTTTTTTCCCACCACTGGTGACCGACGGTGTTGCCAGGCCAAAAACTCACCAGAAGCCCTGGCTGCCTTGGTGCTGCAGGTGGATGACATCACCACATCTGATGGTGACGCTGTCCGGTCCGTTCCTATGACAGTCTGCCAGGGCCCTGTACCTGCCTGGAGACTGACAGAGGTTACATCAATCAGTATGACAGTCTGCCAGGGCCCTGTACCTGGAGACTAGACACAGGTTACATCAGTATGACAGTCTGCCAGGGCCCTGTACCTGGAGACTAGACACAGGTTACATCAGTATGACAGTCTGCCAGGGCCCTGTACCTGGAGACTAGACACAGGTTACATCAGTATGACAGTCTGCCAGGGCCCTGTACCTGGAGACTAGACACAGGTTACATCAGTATGACAGTCTGCCAGGGCCCTGTACCTGCCTGGAGTAATACAAAAAAACTTCATCCAATCAGGATCGAGAGGGGCCTTCCGGCAATCATGATCGAGTGGGGGCGGGCCTTGGTGTGCGTGCTGTTGGCCTGTCGTGTGTCCCCCCCACTGTAGTGCGTGCATGTGTACATCTTGTTACCAGGGCAGACTGGGGGGGGGGGGGGTTCCAAATCACCTAAAACACTGAATGCTCCTTCCTAAATATGTTTGGATTAAAGACCCCATGACATCAAAATCAAGTGTGTTTATTAAATGTTTTTTATATAAAATATAGATTTTGTTTAGGTACTCGAGTGTCTTTTCCTGGTGATAAAAAAAGGTTGATGGCTGTTCTTAGCTCTTTATACACATTCTGTCCAATTAATTGTTTTAATATTATTGTTAAAATCACGCATTTCTATAAAACCTGCCAGTTACCGAATGAGAGAGATACAGTAGTACACACTGTATACTCAGTGTACAGTATGTGGACACCTACAATGACAATATCTTTCACTGGCCACCAGGCGGCAGCAGAGAGCTGCCAGGAGAAGGAGGCAGTGTTATCTTCATCAATCCATTATCAATCATAATACATAATCTCAATTTGAAGTTACAGCTAGACATGACGTCTCCTGTAGATTTAACCATGTGTTGACTGAGACAAAAATGAGAGAAACATGTAATTTATTATCAACCTTTCTATGTCCCAGCGACACACACTCACATGATCTATATAGCACCAGACGGTGCCCACTTAGGAGAGACCATTTTGCGTTGTATCTTTCCAATTAATTGAATCTTTGGTGGTAGTATGTGCTTACTAGTTTAACTGAATATCTTTGGTGTAGGTGAATCAATATGTGGTTTAACACCAAAAGATTTTGTTGCAAAAGTTTTCTCAATGGATTCTGGTAGTATTGGGCATGCTAAATAACATACTAAAGTCTACCAAAATCTACTCCCTAGAAAGCCGTCATTTTCAAGATTGCGTCCCAGACGGAGTTTAAAATGGCCATATCTCAAATGGAAAAACATTTGCAAAGTATTTTTCAACTTATTATTATTATAATTTGTTAGTACCTATGGACATGCATTAAACTGAATATCTTTGGTGGTAGTGTGTGCTGTGCTCACCAGTTAAACTGAATATCTTTGGTGGTAGTGTGTGCTGTGCTCACCAGTTAAACTGAATATCTTTGGTGGTAGTGTGTGCTGTGCTCACCAGTTTAACTGAATATCTTTGGTGGTAGTGTGGTTCTGTGCTCACCAGTTTAACTGAATATATTTGGTGGTAGTGTGTGCTGTGCTCACCAGTTAAACTGAATATCTTTGGTGGTAGTGTGGTGCTGTGCTCACCAGTTTAACTGAATATCTTTGGTGGTAGTGTGTGCTGTGCTCACCAGTTGTCCGGGGGAATCTTCTTCTGTGTCAGAGGGCTGGGAGGCGGGGCCTGGTCCTCCAGACCACTCCTCCAAGCTCTCACAGATGTCCACTGAGTGGTGAGTGCCGGGCCAACCTGGGAGCACGCAAACACACACACGCACACACACACACACACACAATAAGGTGTTGGCGAACGCAAGAGGTTTCACGGCAGCCAGACTGACTGATGACATTTTGTGTAATTCGTTCATAGTAACGTTAGCTTCGTACTACAGGTGATTGCAAAAATATATAATAATAATAATGAATCTAAAAACGGGTGTTCATTTGAGAAGATTAAAGGGACATTTCACCCTTTTTGCAAAGAAATACTATGTTAATGACGTTTAGAAGATTTAGAACACTTTCCTGGCGGTCTTTATGTGTGTAATATGTGGTTTTAGATATTTTAGATTTTAGCAGTGAGCCCAGTGTCTCCGAGGTCATCGACACTGGGCTCACTTCCTTCCTGGACTACAATTCCCATAATGCTTTGGTGCACTGCTCCTCCTTGTGGATAGGGGGAGGGCTGTCTTACTGAGACAACATGTAGTCCAGGAAGTAAGTGAGCCCAGTGTCCATGACATCAGAGACACTGGGCTCACTGCTAAAATCAAAAATATCTAAAACCACATATTACACACATAAAGACACCGGGAAAGTGTTCTAAATCTTCTAAACGTCATTAACATAATTATTTTGCAAAAAGGGTGAAGTTTCCCTTTAAGTTGCCGAACAATACGTATCATGTACTTTTATTTGCTACAGATTTGCCACAGTTCAAGAGAAACAGGAAGGTGCTTCCGAGTCAGACTATACAGAAATGTCATCTCTAGTCTGAACCACTCAATTAGTAGTCTGGAACTCACCTATGCTTTTTATGGCATAGGCAGGATCCGCCGGGAGAAACTAGGCACAGCTGCTGGACATGAGACTAATTAATTAGAGCGACAGAGAGAGAGGAGTGTGTGTGTGTACGTGTGTGCGTGTCTGCGTCAATTTAACAAAGGTGCAGAGTGCAGACGATCAGAAATCAGCAGAGAGTGAGCGACGTTTGCGCTACTCTATGCCAAATTGAAGTGGACTCTTTTCTTTTTATTTCTTGGAAATAAAAACATCTGGGTTTCCGAAGCTACTCAATTAGTATCATTGATAATGGAGGGCTATAATCTGCATTAGGGGAGGAAGTCAATCATGGACCTAGGTCTCAGAAACAGCAGTATGACACTGTGTGTGTGTGTGTGTGTGTGTGTGTGTGTGTGTGTGTGTGTGTGTGTGTATGTATGTATTTGTGAGTGCTGCACTCACTCCTGCGGTTGCGGCGATGAGGAGGGGAGTGAGACTGGGGGTCCGGGCTGCTCCGACCCGACTCAGTATCATCTGAACTCACTGACGCCCTCTGCTGTTTGCTGGAAAAGATACATCCGTTATAAAGTGCTCTGCTCTGCTGCTGTGCACACTAGGCCCCTTTTCCACCGGGATGGAACCGGGTGGAACCGGTTCAGTTCTTTATTGGTTCTTATAGTCTATGAGCCAGAGCTCCAACATTGGAACAGTAATTATGAATTGAGTGGGCAAAACCATACCTATGTTAAATTGTGTATAGGATCAATATAAGTAAATTAATATATGATTGATAACGCTTCCACAAGAGTAGCTTTTTCATATTTATCACACATTTTGGAATTTTCATCTACAGTATACGTGATGGGTGAATAGGTAAAATGTAATTAATAGTTATCACCCATGAAACTTCCATGGTTGATTACTTATACACAAAGACAATGATTTATTGTATTACACATTTTCTGAAATGTATGCAAATTAGGCATTATATAGGAAAATATGCAAAACAAATTGAAAATATGAAAAAGCTACTACTGTGGAAGGGTTTACTTATATTGATCCTATAAATGATTTAACCCATTCTGAACGGGAACCCATTTTGGTGTTAGCATCATGTTGTGCTTTAGCTATTGAAAAATAGCAGATCTACAAGCTCATAGCTATGAGCTTGTAGGTCTGCTATTTTTGAAAAATCGAGGGTTAATATAGGTTTTGCCCACTCAGATCATAATTAACGTTCCAATTTTGGAGCTGTGGCTCATGGACTAAGAACCAGAAACAACTGAAGCGGTTCAAATCCTGCATGGTGGAAAAGGAGCCACGTGTTCTCCTCACTCAGCCTTACAGATCTACAGGAGCCACGTGTTCTCCTCACTCAGCCTCACAGATCTACAGGAGCAGCTTTTGACCTTTTCCCAAGCCAACCCCAGACCCGTGAGAGAGTGTTGATTTCACCGACTAAAACGAAGACGGAGAAAATGTCCGTCGGCTATACCTTTTTTCACGGAGGAAAACTAAATAAAAACTATATGATGACTAAAACTAAGACTAAAAATATTGACAATTTCGTCAGCAAATAAAAATTTGACTAAAATGTTAATGTTAGGACTAGTGGACGAGAGATCCAGTTAAAGTCATTTTACACTTGGTTGCATGCTGAAAATAGCAGATCTGCTAGTGTGAAATTATGACGGCATCAAGGCCCGCCAGAACACATTTTAGTCGACTAAAACAACTGTAGATTTAGTCTAGGACTAAAATATTATGACATTTAGTCGACTAAAACTAGACTTAACACAGAAACATTCCAGATGACTAAAATGTGACAAAAAAAAACTAAATTAAGTTTAATTCCAAAGACTATGACTAAAAGTAAAATAGAAATCTTCTGTCCAAAAACAACAGTGAAAGCTGCTCCTCAGATCAGTGTCGTTCCTGTCCAGTACAGTACAAACTCATACAGCCATGAGCGTTCAGGCACAAGCCAGACACAGCAGGGCAGAGCAGCCACACAGAGCAGCAGTGGTGGAAAAAGTACTCCATTTTCTCCAAGTATCAATACTGCAGTACAGAAATACTATATAAGTAGTCAAATAGTATAAAAATGTACTTAATGTACCAAAAAGTTGAATGTACAGTATGTATGAGCAGAATGTCCCATTTCAAGTTTTCAAAATGTATTGAAAAAGAAATGTTGTTGAAAATAGCAGCAGATCTACAAGCTCACAATGCGTCACATCGCAATGTATTGTGAGCTTGTAGATGGGTTATTTTAAAATGGCCAAAATACATATACTGTACAGTATAGGGCTGCAGTTGGCAATGTATGTTATGTAATAATAAAAAGCTACAAAGTAACTAGTAGTTTTCAAATGATTGTAGTGGAGTATGAATATAATATTTCCCTCTGAGACGTAGTGGAGTAGAAGTAAAAGTACTGTACTTTTTATCTTTTTTTTTTTTTTATCCCACGATTTTGTAACCCAGTTTTCTTTTCACCCAGTGCCAATTATCTAATGTAATCCTGGGCGCTACACTTCCTCTGCCAACCTGGGGGGGGCAGCGGACTGACCTCATGCCTCCTTCTATGCATGAGGAGTCCAAGCTGCTTCTTTTCACCTGACAGAGGGGAATTTCCACGGCCGGACGTAGCGCGTGGAAGGGACACGTTATTCCGACCAGTTCCTTTCCCCTCCATCTGGCGCCCCGGCTGGACAGGGGGAGGTAAAAAAAAAGAAGAAAAAAAGTACTGTACTTGAGTAAATGACTAAAATGTACTCGGTTTCTTTACACCACTGCAGAGCAGCCACATTGCAAGCTCCTCTGTCGAGGATGGCAATGTCAACGGAAGGTTGGACACGGGTCAAAAACCAGCCATTTATCAAGATCCCAATAAAGAGCGCTTGGACGTTGAGCAGCAAAGAAACGCAATTTTTTTCCGTTTGGTGAGAGAACATGTTTTCACCTAAAACCCATTCCAGTTCAAATTGGGATGGAATCGGATTAGATCTCAAAAAAAAAAAGCAGTTGCCATGAGGAAGTTCATGAAGTCAAGCAATTCTTTCTTTTCTTCATTATTATTAAAAAAAAGTTACTTGAATTGAACCCTTTGCATTACATGCAGAATTGCAGATCGGGAGATGCAAAGATGAGTGCAGTGATTTTGCTGGAGCCATGTGAGAGGTGGCAGGGCTGCGGGGACACTGGCCTCTCAATGTGTGTGTGTGTGTGTGTGTGTGTGTGTGTGTGTGTGTGTAGGTAGGTAGGGGGGGAGGTTAGTTATGAGCCATAATGGCAGGGATGGAGGTATAGCAGGTGACGGTCAGTATGCAAACACAGCAGCCCCCCCTGGGTTTATTTCTTGTCGTTTTTCTTTTTTCATTTTTCTCCCCCAACAAGCCGGGCCGGGGCCATGCCGAAGGCGAGGCGAGTGGAAACCGGGCAGGGCTCGAGGCTGAGTTTACCACTGAGCGTCAGGGTTGGGTCAGTGGCGCTGGGGGGCGCGGTGGCGGGGGGGGCGTGGCCGGGGGCGGTGCTGCCGGGGGCTTCTGGGGCGGGGGCTCCGGGACCGCAGGCACAGAAACACGTCGGCGGACAGCGAGACAAAGTCCAGCCCCGGCAGACAGCCCCTGGGAACCCCTCTGGACGGACGCACGCCCCTACAGGGGGACGGCATGGCAGGAGTGGGGATATAGGATAGGCAAACAACACAGAGAGAGAGTAGAGAGAGTGGGCCACTCTGGCCCCTTTCTCACACCAACGAACAAACGCACGCACGCACGCACAACACACGCACGCACACGGACACCCGCGCACACACGCATACACAAACACACAGCCTACGCCCAAGGCTCAACAAAACACTCACCACACATTCACTGAAGCAGTGAAGATTAGATGAATGAAATCTCAGCAAAAGGCAGATAGATAGTAGAGCAGTTACTTAACATTATGTGTGTGTGTGTGTGTGTGTGTGTGTGTGTGTGTGTGTGTGTGTGTGTGTGTGTGTGTGTGTGTGTGTGTGTGTGTGTGTGTGTGTGTGCGTGTACATACTAGCCACGCCCTGAGAACACTGTTACACAAACAAGAATAAGTGAGCAGCCACAGTCTGGCACTGACTGACCTCTCAGACAGCGAGGAGAGGGATTTGTGTTCAACCATGTGGCTGTGTTGATAAGCTTCATCTGGAAGAGGAAAAGAAGGAAAGAAAGAAAGAAAGAAAGAAAGAAAGAAAGAAAGAAAGAATTTGGTCGCACCCGGATCATTCTAGATTCTAGGAGACTAAATTAAGAGCGTAAACCACTTAAACCATTGACTGGGGTCCCCCAGGTGTCTATACTTGGCCCCTCCTTTTCCCCTCTACACCAAAATCTCTTTACCGAAAAATGAGCAGATATACAAGCTTGTAGATCTGCTGTTTTGGGGGGAATGATTGCCTATTATGTGATGATAATATACTGTAGGGATGCCAGGGTAAATGTGGTATCACAAACTTGTATCTCATGCATAATTTCATTTTTTCCCCCTTCAGTTTCCTGAAAAAAGTGAAGGTTCTGGACATTATGAGGTTTCCACATGCAGACGCACTGAGACCTTTCAGGAGCTTCTGCTGGTTGGTGAGGATCCTGCGGAGTTGGTTGAGCCAGGCCATCTTGACCTCCACGCTGGGAGCCTGCATGGGAGATCACATAACATATCACACTATGCCATATAGACCCGCTAATGTCACTGAGATGTACTTCATAATGTTACAGATTTTTTACTATCCAGCGCTTCCTTCCAAACATCATCAGAAATGTGTGTCCCTAACTCTCCCTCCCATTGATTCTTTATTGAGGTAAGTGGTTCCAGGTCAAATGAGTGGTATTCCCCTTTAAGTACAGATTGAGTATCTGTACTTTTTGATAAATTTTACTCAAGTAGGCTAGATTTCCAAGACAAATATTTAACTTTTACTCAAAACATTTTCTAGGAAGGCCGTTGAGTACTGGTTACATTTAGGTTGGCCGATTCCATTTTCTTTTTTCCCCTTCTTCCCTAAAATGCAATTCACGCGCTGTGTTCTTCAAAGAAGGAGACCTATCGCAGCACACGTTCTCTCTCGTGCTGCTGTGTGAATATAGTCAATATTCAAGTGTAGATTTAGTCGACTAAAATCTTATGATATTTAGTCGACTAAAACTAGACTTAACACAAAAACATTCCAGGTGACTAAAATGTGACCAAAAGACTATGAACTAAAACTAAAAATCTAAAATGTGCTGCCAAAAACACAACACTGCCTCACCTGGATCACGTACACCTCCTCCCTGCCACTGTACCAGATCTCGAACTTCTTCACGTCTCCCTTGACGTTCTCCGTGATCCCCACGGCAGTCATCTGCCAAGAGGAGGAAACACACGTACTGTACGCTCACAACAACAACACGCCATGGAGGAGGACGAGGCGGATGATGACACGACACGTAAGGTTCATATCAGACTTACATCACTTACACATCTGCTCTGTGGCAAAACGCACGCACGCACGCACGCACGCACGCACGCACGCACGCACGCACACCCGTGCGCACACCCGTGCGCACACCCGTGCGACTGCTTCCTCCACACAGCCTCAATAATAAATCAAGTGCCGGGGCAGCTGTTGATGTGACGCCACCATCCGCAGTGACTTCCGAACATGAATGAAACAAACCAAAACCATTTTAAAAATAGCCGATTTACAAGCTTCACATAGCAATGTCCTTTGAGCTTGTAGATAGGCTTTCACAAGTTTTGTGCTACATCGTACAACTAAGTATTAGATAGGCCTTGAGACACATCGATTTATTTGATCACAAAAAAATCAATTTGTGTTCACCAACACCTTAGACTAGACTCATTGATGAATTAAAAATAACAACATTTTTTTTAATAAAAAATGTGCATATCGATTATTCTATTAAAACTTGAAACAGAAAGCGATAGAAAATACACGCACGCAACGCACACCATACCCTGAGACAGTGTTTGAAGCCGTAGGACGGGGCCTTGTCTCCGCCCTCCCCCGGCTCCTCTCGCCGCTTGCAGAAGAGCAGGGCTCTCTCGTACAGGAACAGGTGCCTCTGCATGGGCTTGAAGCGCGTCAGCTCCTTCATGCGCGTGGGGCCTCGCTTGTGGCTGATCCACACACTGAAGGAGCCCTGCATGAGCACACGGCCCAGGTCGCACAGCTCGCCCTGCACGGCCAGAGAGACAGAGAGAGAGAGAGAGCGCAGTGGTGGAGAAACAGTACTTACTTGTTTTACTTGTTTTCTGAAAAACGCATGTTTTTATGTCAGTCGTTCTCAAACATTTTCATGTCAAGGACCCCCAAAATCATATGTAATTGGGCTGCTGACCCCCATCTGAAAATATGTTTTTTCAGGGTCCTCCCAGAAGCAAAGATTTTAGTTTGCTTTCTCTGTGAAAGCATGTATTCAAAGATTTGCGCCACATTGTCACGATTTTTCAAAGATATCAGATCTACAACCTCGTAGAGTGGCACTCGGTGCCACGCTATGAGCTTGTAGATCTGCTATTCTGCTATTCAATAGCTAAAGCATAACATAATGCTTAAAACACCAAAAGGGGTTCCCGCAAAGCATCAATACTTCAATGTAGAACTACTCCATTACAACTAAAAGTGCGGAATTCAAAATGTAAAAAGTACAAATGTGTTGGCATCAAAATGTACTTAAAGTACCAAAAGTAGAAAGTACTCACTATGCAGAATGTCTCATTTCAAGTTTTCACATGTATACAAATATGTTGAAAATAGCAGATCTACAAGCTCACAATGCGTCGCATGACTGACAACGCATTGTGACTCGACTTGTAGATCGGCTATTTTCAAATGGCCAAATTGTATATAGGGCTGAAGTGGTTAATGCATGTTTTGTAATAGCCTAATAATAAAGATCAATACAGTAACTAGTAA
Source organism: Protomyctophum parallelum (assembly GCF_964188405.1). NCBI lineage: Eukaryota > Metazoa > Chordata > Actinopteri > Myctophiformes > Myctophidae > Protomyctophum > Protomyctophum parallelum. The sequence continues at coordinate 19,518,902 of NC_139711.1, read as the reverse complement.
TTCAAGGTTTCAAATAATTTTGCTAAAGAGTCATGCAAGAACAAAATGACCGCCATGTGTTGTTATATGCCATAATTGTCATCTCTGTCACGTGGGAACATCGTACTATATATTATGTTCAAAACCGTTTATTATTTTAAAAACATTAAAAACTTTAAGATTGTGAAAATAGAAGGTCTACAAACTATTACAGTGGCACATACAGGCAGGTGCTCAAGTGAAAAAAAAAGCCACCATGTGTGGCCGTTGGAACCGCCAGTTGCCTTAAGTTAACAGTGTGAGGTTTATAGATTTTGGGGCATAAATAATATATTAGAAGCTTTTAATCCAGATTTGATGGATGTCACCATGGGCCACATACTGCACACTGTACAAAACAAAAACTAGCTTTCAAAAAGGCCACATTGCTGTCCAGAGGGCAACATCAAATCAAATCAATTTGATTTGTATAGCACATTTAAAAACTACTCTCATCGTACCAAAGTGCTTCACAGGTCAGAGAAAACAATACGATACAGTGCAATACAATACACCAGTGTAAAATGAAGCAATAATAACAAATAAAATAAAACAATGCAACTGTTAATTTGAGGGACAGAAGTATCGCTTTGTGTGGGACAAGTTGGACGGGTGGATGGGACGGGCTTAGCAAGTAGCAACTTATTACTTAAGCTTAAATGCCTTAATGTCACATTCAACCATAGGCCTATGATATTGGCTATATTTTTTTGTTATTAAACCCCTCTGGTGTCTCACATTTAAAATGTTAATTTTGGTCATGGGTGGTATGGCCGACTTGGTACTGTGCCTACTAGGCCCTAGGGGATATTTGTCATTTTTAACATTAAGGGACTAACAATTAGGGCATTTGAGCACTGCTGCCTGCGGGACACCTGAAAAGTCTTGGAAATGAGGGACTGTCCCTCGTAAAGGGGGACGTCTGGTCACCCTAGTTCTGGTACAGTAGACAAGAGAGACGTTAAGAGCAAAAGGCCAGGTGCTCTACCACCACCTAGTGTCTTATCTGTGCACGCCACTGAACTATGATGGAGTAGGGCTTTCATTGACGAAGAAAGAAAAGCTTTCTGCCCGACAGCCAGACAATAATGTTTAATTTCCCACACCACAACATGCACACATGGACCCACACAACGCCCACCTCATATCCTGTGATGTATATCTGATGCATGGAGTCATTCACCGCCTTGAGCAAATCCAGCATGGCTGCTAGCGCCCCCTGCAGCTCGGTGGCTCCCTCACAGCCCGTACTGTATTTCAGCAGCTCCTGAACAAAGTGTGTACTGCGTGAGCATGCACAGTGAATGGGGTCGATTGATAAAGAAAAGAATATATGTTGCACTCTAACCTATGACCCCAGACAGGGTTGTGCAATCCCATGCTGATTAGTTCTGGGTTTTATGTACGTGGATTTACTATCACGAATGGTCGGTTGATCTCCAATCCAATTTAATGGAGTATAGAGCATGCCAGGGCTTTCTAACTGGACCAATAAGGGTCCACTTGGAACATTTTCATTCATGTTTACCGCTCAGTCAAATTAACCCTTTTTTTCTTTTTTTTATCTCACGATTTTGTAACACATTTTTTCACCCAGTGTCAATTATCTAATGTAATCCTGGGCGCTACACTTCCTCTGCCAACCTGGGGGGGCAGCGGACTGACCTCATGCCTCCTTCTATGCATGAGGAGTCCAAGCTGCTTCTTTTCACCTGACAGGGGAGAGTTCCCCGGACGGACGTAGCGCGTGGAAGGAACACGTTATTCCGACCAGTTCCTTCCCCCTCCATCAGGCTGGCCAAGGGGAGGTAATTTAGAGACTAGGATTACGGCATGTTTTTGTGAGGGTACCTACCCTATAGGGGGACACGGGGAGAACATGCAAACTCCACACAGAAAGGCCCTTTCGCCAACCCCGCCTCGGGTATGGGCACTGATGACGCGGAGGAGGGAACATGCCCCCCAGCGCGTCCCCAGCGGGAATCGAACCCAGGACCTTCAACTGTGAGGCGACAGCACTACCGACTGTGCCCATCAAATGAACACTTTAATTTTCAATGTTGAATGTGTCATGCGATGCCGTTCATTCTCCAACCTTGAGTAGGAGCTGGTATTTGGTGAGACGTTGCACTGGTTTCAAGAGGTAGGAGTCCAGACCAAGTTTGTGCTCCAGCTTTTTCTGACATTCCTTGAACCAGAAGACAAGTAAAGCATAATTAGCTTGACAATAAAAAAATAATAAAAATAAAAATTCAAGATACTTTTGTCATATTAATACACAGACATGAATTGAGTCACTATTATGACCAGATATACGCTTTAACCTCGCGGTGAAGCTTTGGTCTGAACTAGGCTTAAAAGTCCCAGTGACACCAACCTGGAAGAAGCCACAGTCTGAGAACTGTCTCCACAGGGTGTCGGAGCGAGTCTTATTCTGACAGTAGCATTCATACATCTGGAAGTTCTCTTTCTGGAGAAGAAGAAGCATGGGGCACAGTACAGTACATCAGAGTCATGTACTGGCAATCCAATCTTTCCAAACTACATGTACAGACAAGCTGCCAGCTAGACAATGAAGACATGAAGTTGTCGGTTTTCCTCACCCGTGCCAGAAAACAGGCCCCTACCCCTTCGGGGGTCTCCAGACATCCTTCCAGGTCCTCGAGGAACACCCTGGATTCCAAGAAGGGTCACAGACCAAGGAGGTCAAATGTCAACAGCCAGACAGAGTAAAGCCTAATTTGTGCTCCATCATACGTATGACGGCAACGCAGGCTATTTTGGAGCGTGCAACACTGTCATACAACAAAGTCATTTCACAACACACATACACACCAATTAACTACACCTTTTACCACACCTCAGCCATCTGAAATTGCTTCTACTATTTGCTACTGCAGTGGGTTACTGCATGCACGCCCACTGCACTAATAGTTTGCTCACTTTTCAGTTCATTCAAATGCTTAATGAGGGCAACTGGCATTTGACTCGTTAGTGAGCTGTAATTGGCACAGGGACGTCAAGCAGTCATCCAGTGGAGCCATTTAGCTCGACGGGGAAGGCCGACTCAGCAGGCGAGAAAGAGGGAACACAGAAACTAATCAACTCTACTGCATAAACTGACACTGTAGGCAAGAGGAAGGGCTGTAGCCTAATGAAAACACTGTAGAGGGTGGAGAGAGAGAAAATGGGGCTGAACTAAAGAAATGTGACAACAAAAAACCAACATGCTCTGTTTTGTTTATCAAATTAGGCTTGTAATTGTTCCTCTTTCTTCTTTGTTTTATTTTTCAGACATTTTAATGAGCGCCTCTGCTCGGCTCTCCTGGGTGCAACACACTCGTACAGTAATGTATACAAAACACAGCAGCTTCTGAAGCATGACTAAGAATGGCATCCAAGTTGATGCATTGTCAACATTTTCAAAAATGGTAGGTCTACAATCACGACACATCACAATAAGATGAGTTGTGAGCTTGTAGATCTGCTATTTTCAGCATATAACGCTGTCGTACGACAACATAGAAAAGGCTTGCGTGGCTATAAGGAATGCCGGTGAAGAGAACATACATCGTTTCTGTCGGGTAGAATATGTTACTTTTCAGGATTAATATAAAGAAAAAGGAGCAGATCTACCACCATGTTTCAATCTAATTTCTCAAATATTGATAGCCTACTTTTGTGTGACGCTGTAGTTGTAGTATGATCAATTAGGTTCAGAAAAAAAAAACATTTAGAAAATGGAGATAAGAGTTTTCTTCACGTATATACGATACTTATATCTATGTATGCAGCCTGTGTGCCCGTGTACAAACCACACTGTGCAGCATGCATATATAATGTCTAGCTATAGCACATAGCTGTGATACTGAATGCGCCTGTGAGTGAGTGAGTTCCATGACAAGACCTTGTGTGACTGCAGTGGCCTTTACTTGCCCGCTGTGGAAGTTGTAGATCTCGGGCATGTTGCCAAAGAGGACGTCCCTCTTGCTCCGCAGGACGGGAGGCAGCAGCCCCACCAGAGCCGGGTTGTCCATCTCTGCCCGGTAGCCCTGCAGCCATACATGCATGCATTACAACAGCATGTTACATAGAAGACCAATGATTGAACCAATTAACAACACATGTGCATTACAACAGAATGTTATATAGAAAAGCGGTTCCCACACTTTTTCATGTCAAGGACCCCCAAATTGACACTAATTAGCCCGCGGACGCCCCTTATGAAAAGATATGCCAGCTAGGGGACCCCCATAAGAGAAGATTTGTACGGCTCTATCCGTGATTATCAACCTTTTTAATGTCAAGGACCCCCAGTTTGACATGCATTCGTCTATGGAATCCCCATTTAATGGCATTTCTATCTCTGGGACCCCAATTTATATTGTAAAATCAATGTTAATAACTCTGAGAGTGTACAAATGGAACCAAATGAACCCTAACCATTTGCACACTCTTACAGACCCATAAGGGTCCATTTGGTTACAAACTATCATTTAGCTGGGGACCCCCTGGAACTCCCTCAGGGACCCCTGGGGGTCCCCGGACCCCACTTTGGGAACCACTGATATAGAAGACCTGGCAATGATTGAACCAATTAAGCCTTAACCCACTGCTTTCTCATGAAGCCCTTAACCGTTAAGGGCTTCATGAGAAAGCAGTGAAAATGGAGTTAATTGGAGAAGTACTAAACGATGGCAGCAGGTGTGATGATGATGATGATGATTTGATGCAGCATTGCAGTGCTGCTGGGAATTAGAGGACACGTGCACGGCACGCACAGCGCACATTCGCACTGTATGAATTATGTTTTTCCTACATAAAGTACCCGCACGCACACGCACGCACACGCAGACACACACTACAGTATATGAATGGTGTTTTTCCTACGTACCAGAAGCACTGACAGAAGCTCTTCCACGTACATTCGCTCCGTCTCTATGAGCTCCCTCATCACGTGCCTGTCACACGTGCATGGCACACACACACACACACACACACACACACACACACACACACACACACACACACACAGTGAGTGCACCAAAGGGCATCATTAGCACTGAGCAAAGAGAATGAACAAGCATGCGAGCGAGCGAGCGTTGAGGACGGACGCACACTGTACCTCCTCAGGAGGTCTGGACTGTCTTCTCCCTCCAGACCGTACGACACACAGCTCCTGTTCTCCTGGTAGTCATGCATCACCTCGATCTACCCACGCACGCACGACACATGCACGCACGCACGACACACACACACACACATACACACACACACGCACTGACTGTCAGATGCACACTTTCCGTTTGGATTCAGGTAAAATGTCATCTCTACACAGAGTACAATATCATCACATAATTGACCATTGTAATAAATATATAGGCAAGAGAAACACAAATGGATTCATCACAACAGAGGAATAGTGTGATTGACAAGACGTAGATTATTTCGACGCATAACATGCTGTGTGTCAGTTCATCTCTCTCAGAGTAATACTGGAACACTCTGGGTTGTGTTGGCCGTGTGTGCGCCATTGTTGTTGTTGTTGTTGTTGTCGTCAGCTCACCTTCCTAGAGTTGGGGCTCTTCCTTGACACCTTCTTCCCTGGCAGAGAGATGTCAAAGGTGAACTTCAGACCATCGCCTGGAAGGGTGAACGAGCGTCAAATGAGAATTTACAGAGATAATTAAGCCTCGTCTACATTGGATTAAAGCAACAAAAAAATATCTCACAGCTGAAAAATGAAAACTAAACGGTGTTAGGCCAAGTCCTCATCTGCAATTTGCTAAATTAGCCCCCACACATTAGATTGATGCTATGGTCGGCCATAAAATCCCTGGCAAAATGTGAAAACAACGAGGGTTAACCTTTGCTTTTAACACATATTTGAGATCATTAGGATTTTCTGCAAGATTACATTCTACTGTTAGTTTGATCACTTTAATTAATAAATACTGAAATAAAGAGTATAGCCGAAAATCTTCAAGTTTACAACATGTGGCAGCGCAACGTGTTGTGCTGTATACTTGTAGAAGGCCTATTTTCGGTGCATGGAATGCTTCCATAGAAGACACCACGACTTCTAGGGAATCCAAATGAATAAATCAGTCGTGTCGCCTGAGAACTTCAATCCATGCGTCTCTATATTCTATATGCAGCATCTCTCCATAGGCTTTGATGGGCGCTATCTTGCGACTCACAACATGGCCGCTACATCACAAGTACAAGCAAAATCACACAAAAGGAATATCTTTATGATTCACAGATGAGAGGTTACAGAAACCTGTACTCTACTGCATGGGATTTGTTGGCCTGCCCGTGACCCCGGTTTGATCTCAGCTGTCTACAGTGGGTTTAACCCATTTAGACCTGGAAACGATTCTAATGTCTTCCAAATCCTGACAGTTTGCTGAAAAAACTATTTCATGTCAAGGACCCCAGAAAATTAAGAAATGTAATTGGCTGCCGACTCCCATCTGAAAATATGTTGTTCCAGGGACCTCCCCCAGAAGCAAAGATTTGAGTTAAAAGCGTTCGCTCTGAAAGAATATACATATATTCAAAGATTCGCTATGCAAGAATATATACCTATTCAAAGATTTGCGCTACATTTTCACGATTAAAAAAAAATAGCAGTCCTACAAGCTCGTAGCACGCCACCGAGTGCCGCACTATGAGCTTGTACATCTGCTATTTTTCAATAGCTATAAACACCAAAAGGGGTTCCCGCCCAAAATGGTTTAAACAACTCTAATCAGATATGATGGGTGCTTGACTTCATCAAAAGGTAATAAGGACCGCCTCCGCCGAAGCAGTGCCTGGTGAAGTGAACATATAGAAACTCACATCTAAAGCAACAACTCGCATGAATGACTGTCAGTCGGCGTTTGATCATAGCTGCCTGGCGAAGCCGGAAATTACATTCAAAGCTCAAGATTGTGTATGTGCGATTATGTATGTATTGATTTAGTGTGTGTGTGTTGTTGACCCCATACAGGTTCTATAATAACCCATTAAGACCTGAGGCCGATTCGATACAAACGCCTTCTAAATCAGTAGTTTCTCGTGCCAAAGACACCCCAAACACGTTCACCATTTTTCTAAAATTAAAAATTTGGGCATAAATCAGTGCTATTGAACACCCTTTAGGTCTGTGTATTGTTTCGAAAATATTGAACCAATGGAAAGTAGTAAAAAGTGCTTTGGACAAAACCTCCATTGGACCCTCAAAATGTCTGCTAAAGCAACTAACTCTCTCCCTCTCATGGAAGTAATTGGCAATATATAAAGTTACAACACCAACTTTGATGAGGCTGTATTGCTTTGTTCTAAAAATATAAGGTTTTCTTTATTTCCTGAAAATTTTACATTTTGGAGTTATGAGGTTTCCTCCCGACAGCAGAGATATCTGCTATTTTTGAACAGCCAACGCTAAAAGCTAAAATGGACACAGCTGCTTTCCCGGTTTTAACGGGTTAAGCTAATCATGTGTGTGTGTGACAGTACAGTATATGTGTGGAAGCGTGTACTGTATGTATGTATCATGCATCGTCTAAAATCAAAGCCAACACGCCTCTCTTCATCTCGTCTCTTAAATGGATGTTCTCCAGAGCGTTGGCAGAAGTCAGGCAGAGCTTATATAATGAGCCTCTCTCTTCCCTGGCAGAGTTCTCATTACTGTACACTCCTATGGTAAAGATCTGAGACGCGCCGTGATAACCTTGAAGAAGGCCCGAGGTTCCGAAACATCATATAAATGAAAGAGAAATGCATAATGGGAGCCGCTGCTCTTTTAGATCTCTTAGAATTAGAACAAAATCTTTATCGGGCTAGTCAAAAGCCTTTATTTAACCACATTAACCCTGTTATAATAATAGGCGAAAATAGACAAAAGATCTGGTTAAAGTATAGATGAACATTTCCCCGAGGCCCCTCACAATAAAAGAATGGATAGTAAATTATATCTATATTATGGCAGCGATCACTTTCTCTCTCCCGCTGCAGAAGAAGTTTGTAAAGTTTTGGTCTAATTGGCACACACTCAAACAACTGAATAGAACTAGTGTGTAAGGGCACAGTGCCCAAACATCCAGTCATACTGGTGGTATATTCTCTCCTCTCCCACATTATATTCCACACTGGCAGCATTAATTGGGTACTACGGTACATATATGGATGGCTTTGGCCCGCCTCCTATGAGGCCTGCAGATGAAAGGTTCTTTAAAGTATACATGAAGCACATATGTGGCTCTGACACAGCTAAGCATCCTGGCCCATAGAAGGCCCTAGATATACCTGAGGGAAGCTGTAATTATTATTACACTAGCTTCCCTTGTGGCTCGTTTGAAAAAAGAAAAGGTGGGCCGTTAGAAGACACAGGAACACTTTACGTCAACGTATCGGGGACCGTGTGATGTTCCACCAAAGTGCTAGTGAGCCAGGAGGCCAGGGGCCAGGGGAGACAAGCATCCTACAGGGACAGAGGCCTGGACAGATAAGGCCCAGTGGACCTGGATGATCAAAGACTCACGCATTTAATCTGCTGTGAAGCCGATGCAGATGAAGATGTGTACAATATACTCTGTGAGTAGTATATCATGTTGCAGTATATATATCGTCGCTGTCAGGCAGAAAGCTCTTGTGTCCATATTTTTATGTTTTGTGTAGGCTGTCAGGCTTTCACCTGACAGAGACGATAGGCCTACTATATATTAATATAAATGTATGAGGCTTTCACCTGACAGAGACGATAGGCCTACTATATATTAATATAAATGTATGAGGCTTTCACCTGACAGAGACGATAGGCCTACTATATATTAATATAAATGTATGAGGCTTTCACCTGACAGAGACGATAGGCCTACTATATATTAATATAAATGTATGAGGCTTTCACCTGACAGAGACGATAGGCCTACTATATATTTATATAAATGTATGAGGCTTTCACCTGACAGAGACGATAGGCCTACTATATATTAATATAAATGTATGAGGCTTTCACCTGACAGAGACGATAGGCCTATTATATATTAATATAAATGTATGAGGCTTTCACCTGACAGAGACAATAGGCCTACTATATATTTGTCTCTGTCAGGTGGAAACCTTGCACGTCCAAAAGCATAATTATTATTTTGGGGGGGAAATGTAAAAGAAGAACCTTTATTCCATGAAACTAAAAACAACATTAATATGGAGATACAAGGTTTCTACCTGAAAGCAGTGACATTCTGTAGCTATAGTTCAGGCGCACATTTCCATTAAAGTATTACCTTCAAGCTCCTGCTAACATTTCTTGAGCTTGTCAATAAGCTATTTGCCGGGTACTATTTGTCGCTATCAATGTTTATCAATGTGTGTGTGTGTGTGTGTGTGTGTGTGTGTGTGTGTGTGTGTGTGTGTACCATGCTTAGGGGAGAAGAGCGGTGACTTGGAGTGTGGAGGGTTCTCAGGCCTGGGGGCCACCAGCTGCACAGGGCGGACATGTTTGTCGGCCAGCTTCCTCAGACACGCCTGCCTGTTCTGGATCATGTCCTGCACTGTGGCGTGCTTTTCAAATGTCTTCCCGATCTGGGCCTGGAAACAACAAGGTTATTGGATTATTCATGCCCTCTAGAGGAGGAACGTTACTGAGCATATTATAATATCGTTCTCACTCCTTTTTCTTTCATAAATCAATGCTATTGAAGTCTTGAACACCTTATTATTATTATCATTATTGTCTCCACCAGGCCGAAGGCATGTGGGGAGAGTATGTTTTGCACTCCGTCCGTCCGTGTGTCCGTCCGTCCGTCCGTCCGTGTGTCCGTCCGTCCGTGTGTCCGTGAGCAGCTAATCTCGGCCACCGTTAACCCGCTCGATGCCACATTTTGCACACACACTCCCTGGATGCCATCGATGAACCTCTGCCCCAAACTTTCCAGAACGGCCTGTTATAGCGCCACCAGGAGGCCGCTTTGTGCAAAACAAGTTTTTGCACAGTACACCTACAGATTTTGTCCAAACATCACGCAAATTGGTACACAGTCTCTCTAGAGCCATTCAACGAAACCGGTCTTTCAGATTTCTCAGACTCCATCCTGATTGGTTAAGATTGGCTTCCAAAGTTCACAGGAGTGCTCAGTTTCAAACAAAATGCTGCAAATCATGAACACATCGCGTGATTTCCGTGAAATTGTGCACCCACATTCCCACTAGGCCGAGGACGAAATGCCACATGAACAATTTCAACTCAGACTCAAGGTGGCGCTATAACTGGCCGAAAAGTGTTTTTACCTCTAACTGCACGGATCTGTGGATAACTTTGTATGCCAACTCCCTAGAGGCCAAGGAAAAACCTTTGCCTGGAATTTTTCACATCTGCTCTTTATAGCGCCACCAGGAGGCCGACATATGTAAAACACATTTTCTATTATTACTCCTTCAGATTTTATCCAAATTTCACGCAAATCGGTATACACTATCTCCATAGTCATGTGATCAACACGGAGCACCACCATTTCCCATCTTCCATCCTGATTGGCTAAGATTGGCTTCCAAAGCTCACACGATTCGTCCATTTCGAAAAAAGGCCACAAATCACAAACACAGTGTGCAATTTCCGTTAAATTATACACGCACATTTTCACTAGGCCCAGGACGACATGCCACAATTTTTTCCTCAAAATCAGCCTCACGGTGGCGCTATAACAGGCAAATTTCTGTTTTTAGCTATAACTGCATCGATCTGTATACAACTTATGTATGCACACATGGAAAAACATTGTACCTGCATCCCTCCAACACGAACCTCCGGCCCAAATCTTCCTCAACAGCCTGTTATAGCGCCACCATGAGGCCACAACCTGACCTGCCCTGCTGGAGACCTGTGCCGATTGGCACTTTGTCTAGTTATATATTGTGTTGGTTTACCACACCTCTCTCCCTCTCATGCAAGTAATTGACAATATATAAAGTCACATACCAACTTTGATGAGGCAGTATTGCTTCTTTTTTTTTCTTCATTTCCTGATTTAAAAAATAAATTCATTTCCTGAAGAATGAACATTTTGGTGGTTTCCTCTCGACAGCAGAGATTTTGTCAGTAAAATAATGATAAAATAGTCACTGCAGCACTGATAGAGTGGATGTACTAGTGTATATAAAATGATTAAAAATAATAAAAATAATAATGATAAATAAAAAGTAATTGAAAAAACACGGTCCCCTCATGCATTAGGAATGGAGCGTGTCTGATTAAATGAATATCAAATATCTACATACTGAATCGAGCAACTAAAAAACTGTCTGGGGTGCACATGCACAAAAGCGTTACTGTTCTGTCGTGTGGAAACCTCGTATGTCCAAAACCGTTACTTTTCAGGATTCAAATTCAAAAATAGCAAACGTAGCAGATCTACAGGCTCAAAACGCTGTCGCTTCGTGACGTGTTTCAAGCTTGCGGATGTGCTACCGTACTTTCAATGCTCTCGCTACCGTACTTTCAATGCTCTCGCTACCGTACTTTCAATGCTCTCGCTACCGTACTTTCAATGCTCTCGCTACCGTACTTTCAATGCTCTCGCTACCGTACTTTCAATGCTCTCGCTACCGTACTTTCAATGCTCTTGCTACCGTACTTTCAATGCTCTCGCTACCGTACTTTCAATGCTCTTGCTACCGTACTTTCAATGCTCTTGCTACCGTACTTTCAATGCTCTTGCTACCGTACTTTCAATGCTCTCGCTACCGTACTTTCAATGCTCTCGCTACCGTACTTTCAATGCTCTTGTGTGAAGCTGTATAGCACGATCAAGGATTGGGGCGAAAAGAAAAAAAAACACAAAAAGTGTGTAAAAATATAGAGATAAGAGGTTTTTGCCCAACAGCGACGATATATAATGTAATCTGGATCAGCGTTTGATGCTGAAGTGAAAGGGAGACGTTTCCCCCTGTGATGTTCATCATGTGGTAGCAGCCTGGCAGGGGGTTATTTGGGGCAACTAGTGTTAACGTTTAACCTTAAATTCAGTTATTCTATGCAAATTCCAACTCTGAATCGTTTTAGCAGATTAATCTGTTTTCATTGCAATTGATGCCCCTCCATCTACATGTGACACGTGTTATAATGTATTTGACTCCCCCCTGCTGCCTCTCTCTAACGCTCTCTGCCTGGTGCCTCCTCTGCCTGCCTGGTGTGTCCAGTATACCTGCAGCTGTGCTGTGATGACGGCCTCATGCTCCATGGCCAGGACGTCGGGCCCTGAGCTCAGCACGGAGGGTGCGTCCTCCAGAAGCCTCTCCAGGTCCCTCAGGGCGGCCTGAGCACCCTCCTTGGACTGGAACCTGTCCACCAGCTGCTGGGCCAGCAGATACGCTCCCTGGTCACACCAGCTCTGGGCCTGAAGACAGACAGACAGACACCATGGATATTATTATTATGTCCCCATCACTATATATTTATTTTGCTCCCGATCCGATTCCGATCATGTGATTTTTGAGTATGTGCCGATACCGATTTCCCCCCCGATCCGATATTAATATTTTTATAGGACACGTACTTCCATATCACAATAGTACAATATCCCAAATCATAGATAATATCCAGCCTAATATGATATGGATATAATATTGATACTATAGGGATGTCCCGATTCCGATCAGTTGAAAATGACGTGATCGGCCCCAATTTTCCGATCACGTGAACACGGATAGGATCAAACCTTGTCTGTCTGTCAGACCGACAGCGACGATACGTGCATGCCCGTTTATATGTGCAAACTTGTTGTGCACACACGTCACGTGCACAAGACCCCCCCGTACCCCCGTACGTACCTGTCCGAGGCACAGCAGCAGCTGGTGTGTGTGCGTGAGGCGCGCGCGCTTGGCCTTGAGCGCGGTGCTGAGCGTGTCGGAGTGGTGGCGGAGCTCGTTGCAGCGCTGCACGATGAGCGCCATGGCGTAGTGGTGGCCGGCCGCCAGCTGGTGGCCGTGAAGGATGATTATCTGGGCCCGGCTCATTACGTCCTGACAAAGTCACCGACGGTGGTGGACAAAAAGTTAGTTACAGTCGCACACATTTATCCTAATATAAATATAAAACATCTAAGCATATATAGCTTGTTGCTTAGCAGAAAAGGAAACAAAAAAAGAAGCTCTAGATATTTTAAACTATATTTTCGTGAACGGAAATGGCAGCTTCCGTTACTCAGCTCATGGGGGCTATATAGTCCCAGACTCTATATAGCATTCGGAGATTGTGGAATAGCTGTCTGGCTACGCGAGACTAACAGCAGAGTAACACTGTGATCTTCTCACCTGTGCGTGTGTGTCCAGACTCTCCCACTCTCTCAGAGACTGTTCTATCTGAGCCACGGTGTCTCCCGTCGAGGACACCTCTCTCTCCTGAGCCAGCAGGCGCTCCAGACACGACTCCATCTGACCGGGACACACACACACAGGCAGATGGACACTGGATCTGCACGCGTGTCGCGCGCGCGCGCGCGCGCGCGCACGCACGCACGCACGCACGCACACACGCACACACGCACACACGCACACACGCACACACGCACACACGCACACACGCACACACGCACACACGCACACACACACACACACACACACACACACACACACACACACACAGCAGATGTCCGGAACACTCACCTCCTTAAAGCTTTTCTCGTATTTGAGGAGCTGAAGGAACTGGTGCAGTTTTAAATGGTGCTTCTCAAAGAAGCCGTCGAAAGCGGCCTCCATGTCTCGGAGCTGAGCCAAGAGCCTGAGCAGAGACACAGAGACATGATGCTCTGTGATCACTCACACCGTCACTTAATGTTCACTCACACCATCACCTCAACCAGCACTTTGTGAAACTAAATAAATAACTAAATAAAAACTAAGCTATGATGACTAAATATACTGACAATTTCGTCAACAAATAAAAACTAGACAAAAATGTTAGGAAGGGACCAGATATCCAGTATAAGTCACTTTACAATTAGTTGCAGAGTCTGGTCTAGTGAAAGTAAACTGTCAAACTAAATCTGTCAAAAAAATTCCCTAATAATATGGATGTCTAGTGATCTGAGGGTTGCATTTGTGAGAAAAAAACGTGCTTTTAAAAAATGGTAATGTTAGTTAGTTAGTTAGTGAAAAAAAGATGTGAATTAAGATCTAAACTGAGAAAAGCTAAAATAGATTACAAAGATAAAGTTGAGTACCAATACTTTTCAGGGAACGCCAAGAAAGCATGGGAAGGTCCAAATGTGATGATGGGCAGGGAAACGAAGCAAAAGTGTACCCCCCTGTCACACCCCTCTCCATCTTTTGGAGAGGGGTGATAGTGTGATAGTGTGTGTATGTCCCTATTACACTGAATGAAATTGTATTAAGCCCAACTCTGCCCCTGGGCCAGATGGCCTTAGAGGTAGAATGTTGAAAGAAAATGTTAATGAACTTAAAAGGTATTGTGTTGAAGCTATTCCAGTATTTGCTTGACTCTCTAACAATGCCCTATAAGCAGACAAATTACAGTGATGGTTTCTAACAGCTTTAATCATCTCCAATTTGCTTAAAAAAGTCAGAGAGGAACTGATGATGCAACTATCAGCCTGTTTAACACCCTGTCGAAGTGTGTAACCAACGCCTCCACCTACTACGCGAGCTCAACTCCTTTAGAGTGAGCAAGCATATCATGGAAACAGTCTATCTATAGGAACCTGATAGAGGGAATCTTGACTTTTAGCATGGCAATGTGGTATGGCATGTTAAACGATTTCACTGGACAAACAATAATTTGTTCATGAGCATGTTCTGTACCTCTGTACTGTGTCCCAGTCTAACTTCACGTCCCAGTGGGGTGTTCTGTACCTCTGTACTGTGTCCCAGTCTAACTTCATGTCCCAGTGGGGTGTTCTGTACCTCTGTACTGTGTCCCAGTCTAACTTCACGTCCCAGTGGGGTGTTCTGTACCTCTGTACTGTGTCCCAGTCTAACTTCATGTCCCAGTGGGGTGTTCTGTACCTCTGTACTGTGTCCCAGTGGGGTGTTCTGTACCTCTGTACTGTGTCCCAGTCTAACTTCATGTCCCAGTGGGGTGTTCTGTACCTCTGTACTGTGTCCCAGTCTAACTTCATGTCCCAGTGGGGTGTTCTGTACCTCTGTACTGTGTCCCAGTCTAACTTCATGTCCCAGTGGGGTGTTCTGTACCTCTGTACTGTGTCCCAGTCTAACTTCATGTCCCAGTGGGGTGTTCTGTACCTCTGTACTGTGTCCCAGTCTAACTTCATGTCCCAGTGGGGTGTTCTGTACCTCTGTACTGTGTCCCAGTCTAACTTCATGTCCCAGTGGGGTGTTCTGTACCTCTGTACTGTGTCCCAGTCTAACTTCACGTCCCAGTGGGGTGTTCTGTACCTCTGTACTGTGTCCCAGTCTAACTTCACGTCCCAGTGGGGTGTTCTGTACCTCTGTACTGTGTCCCAGTCTAACTTCACGTCCCAGTGGGGTGTTCTGTACCTCTGTACTGTGTCCCAGTCTAACTTCATGTCCCAGTGGGGTGTTCTGTACCTCTGTACTGTGTCCCAGTCTAACTTCATGTCCCAGTGGGGTGTTCTGTACCTCTGTACTGTGTCCCAGTGGGGTGTTCTGTACCTCTGTACTGTGTCCCAGTCTAACTTCATGTCCCAGTGGGGTGTTCTGTACCTCTGTACTGTGTCCCAGTCTAACTTCACGTCCCAATGGGGTGTTCTGTACCTCTGTACTGTGTCCCAGTCTAACTTCATGTCCCAGTGGGGTGTTCTGTACCTCTGTACTGTGTCCCAGTCTAACTTCATGTCCCAGTGGGGTGTTCTGTACCTCTGTACTGTGTCCCAGTCTAACTTCACGTCCCAGTGGGGTGTTCTGTACCTCTGTACTGTGTCCCAGTCTAACTTCATGTCCCAGTGGGGTGTTCTGTACCTCTGTACTGTGTCCCAGTCTAACTTCATGTCCCAGTGGGGTGTTCTGTACCTCTGTACTGTGTCCCAGTCTAACTTCACGTCCCAGTGGGGTGTTCTGTACCTCTGTACTGTGTCCCAGTCTAACTTCATGTCCCAGTGGGGTGTTCTGTACCTCTGTACTGTGTCCCAGTCTAACTTCATGTCCCAGTGGGGTGTTCTGTACCTCTGTACTGTGTCCCAGTCTAACTTCATGTCCCAGTGGGGTGTTCTGTACCTCTGTACTGTGTCCCAGTCTAACTTCACGTCCCAGTGGGGGTCTTCCTCTGTCCCCGATGCCTCCAGGCTGGAGAGGAGGTGCCGGCCCTCCTTTGACACTGATCTGATGGCGTCCTGCACAAGATGGAATAACTTAAGGCACCGACAACATTCAACAAAACCAGTGCAGACACCAACAGGTGCATGATACTGTACATTATGTTCTGATGTAAAAGAAAAAAACATTTTAAATCCAGTAAAAGAATCTTCACACACCTCTCTGCACAACTTCTGCACACACAAAGATGATACTTTGCTTTGAGCAATACATTTCAGACTATAATAATAATAAGTCATTTTAAATCCTTAGGGTAGGGTGACTAGGCGGGCAGGGTTTTGCAGATAACTAAGAAAATTGCCCTCTTTTTCACAGCCTAATGTTGGCAGATATGATTAAAATCCATTTTGGACGGGAACCCCTTTTGGTGTTTTAAGCATTGTGTTATACTTTCGCTATTGAAAAATAGCAGACCTACAAGCTCGTAGCACGGCACTTGGTGCCGCGCTATGAGGTTGTAGATCTGATATATCGTGAAATCAAGTCTAAATGGGTTTTAACCCGTGATTTCACTGGACAAACAATAACGCTCCTAAAGCCAGAATGTGAAGTGTCCCACCTTGAGCCTCCTGTACTTGTCGGTGTGAGTCTTCAGCAGGTACTCGATGGTGTTGCCCTCGTCCGGCAGCTCAGTCTCTGCCAGCTCCGTGCCGAAGGCCTGCAGCATCTGGGCTATGTCTTTCACCGTCACTGCAAAACTCTCAATGGCCTGTAGGGGGGAGCAGAGACCACACACACAAAAAAATTAAAACAACAATAACACAATGATGTGAGCAGTAGAGCAGTGTTGATTTTGTCAAAACTAAGACGAATTTTTTTTCATCGACTACCTTTTTTCACTGACCAAAACGAAATGGAAATTAAATGGAAACTAAGCTACGATGACTAAATACTAAGACTAAATGTATTGACAATTTCGTCAACGAATAAAAACTAGACTAAAATGTTAGGAAGGGACTAGTGGACAAGAAATCCAGTATAAGTCATTTTTCAATTAGTTGCATGCTGAAGATAGATCTACAAGCTCACAACGCGTCGTGCTGCGACTTGTTGTGAGCTTGTAGATCGTCTATTTTCAGCAAGTGAAAAAAACATTCATTATGACGGCATCAAGGCCCGCCAAAATACATTTTGTTCGACTAAATCAACTGTAGATTTAGTCGACTAAAATCTTATGATATTTAGTTGACTAAAACTAGACTAACACCAAGACATTCCAGGTGACTAAAATGTGTCTAAAACGAATTGAAAACTATTCAAGAGACTATGACTAAAAACAACACTGCAGTAGAGCCATGAAGTTTTTGTGCAAAGGTTTAATTATCCCTTCATGGATATTCACAGCTTCAGATTCAGTGTTCATTGTATCCAAACTTTATTTTTCAGTCCACCCTGTGGCCTTACCGTTCGTAGGACAATCCAGTCACTGTGGCAATAGTCCAAAGTGCCACCAAACTCAGAGGTCAGCTGGTTCTCATCGATGTAGCGCAGCAGGTCAGTGACAGAGCTCAGCATCACCACCTAAAAAAGATAAGACACGGTGCTGTGTGAGAACTCGGCAAGGTTCAGTTGGACAACTTCTGCTTTCTTCTTGTTTCAATAAAGTACTACTGGTCTAAATGGATTGTTGGGCCACTCAGGGATGTGATCCCCAGAGCTTGGCTATAAGATGCATATTATGGAGAACCTGTTTTTTTTTGTTTTTAATAAAAATCCTCTTAATGGGAGCCATTTTGCATGGATCTTTCTGCTCTAATCCACCTGGTGAGGTGGTGGTGGAGGTGTTGGACATGCTCTGTTGACGGAGGAGAATGTGCATTACTGGCATCTTCAGCATGAAGTCCTCCTGGCTGAAGCGGAAGCCCAGGTCGGTGACGGTGCGCTGGAAGAAGCTGGTGGGCCGTAGCACCAGCACCAGGTGGAGGTTCCCTGGGAACGAGGCCTGCAGAGAGACACAGTACACACACACACACACGGCTGTCATATCTGCTTGGAAGATGAGAAGTATTACATCCCTGTGCTTGACCTGAGGTCAAGCACACATTCTACACACATTCACACATTCTACAAATGTCTTCTAAATCCTGACAGTTTTCAGAACAAAACCTATGTTTCTATATCAGTGGTTCTCAAACTATTTCATGTCAAGCAGCCCCAGAATTATTTGTATTTGGCCGCCGACCCCCAGCTGCTATTTTTCAATACATAAAGCATAACATAATGCTTAAAACACCAAAACCCCTGGGGTTCCAGCCCGAAATGGGTTAACCCACTCAAACCTGAGGCACGATTCTACAAACGCCTTCTAGATCCTGAAATAAGTTTTCTGAAAAACTAAAAAGATTTATGTTGCTAATATACTACTGTGTCGTTGCTGTCGGGGAAGAAACCTCTTATCTTGATATTTGGTAAATCAACGCCCTATACTTGATCATACCACAGCGTCACACAAAGGCATCAAAAGTAGCAGATCTACAGGCTTGAAACGTGGCGCGAAGCCACACGTTACAAGCTTGCCGATCTGCTACGTCAGCCATTATTTATTATTTGAATCCTGAAACGGTTTTGGATATAATGAGGTTTGCCCCTGACAGAAACGATATACAACAACTACCTACACACAGAGGTGTTCCGGGCTTGAAAGGTATAATGACAACGTATACTGAAGGTGTTCTAGCTCTAAATGAGTTAAGCTAGCTATATAGTCCACTTGCCAGAATGTTGTGAACCCAGGCATGTTGAGTACCGGTACTCCAACGTTTTATGTTACAAATGTTGAGTATGTTGGGTGAGAAGTTCAATCACACGAGAGAGACTCTGAGTAGAACCGCTGCTCCTTCGCCTGGAAAGGAGCCAGCGGGCATCTGGTTAGGATGCCTCTCGGGCGTCTCCCTAGGGAGGTCTTCGACGCACGTCCCACTGGGAGGAGACCCCGCGGCAGACCAAGGCGCAGTTGGAGGAAACGCATCGACTCACTGGCCTTGGAATGTCTCTGGTGGAGCTGTTGCCCCTACGACCCGACTACGGATAAGCGGTTGAAGATGGATGGATGCAGTGGCGTCAACTCTGGGGGTGCACAGGAGCAGAAGAACCCACTGGCAAAATAATAACACAACACAACAGCTCTTTTAAGAGCTAATAGCAGCCAGGCGCAGCGCAAATATGCGTGGCTGCACCCACTGCCGTTATAGTAACCTTCCGCCACTGGATGGATGGATGTTGAGTATGGGTCCCCAGCATGTAGAAACTGTCAGATGCTAACTTGCATACTGTATGTTGCTAAAAACGGCCATGCCCACTTGCCCAATTGTGCTGACATCATCACATTTGTGATGACGGCAATGGCCGTTTTTAGCCCAATGATTGTGTTTTTTTTAACTAATGCTTGGAATGGATTCATGAAAACCCCCTAGTTTGACACGTCACATGCTACATAAAGCATGATGAAATTTTGAATATTTTGCCTTCTATAGGTTGTTAATGGTATGGTCACATATTATGCCAATTATAAAAATTGCTCAACATATGCAAGTTAGCATCCGGCAGTTTCTACATGCTGGGGACACATACTCATACAACATTTCTAAAACCTTGGTGTACTCAACATGTCCGGGTTCACAATGGGGCTCTATGGGCTGTTCCAATAGTAAAGCTTCATGTGCTGAGACACAACAGTGGCTCATCTGTAGCCTACACTATCGTCTGGGATGCACAGAAAGGACGGCGCAGGTTAGGAAGAAGGATCTATCTGTCACAGACAGGCATCATTAACCAGCCACTGTATAACTGCTGTTTGCTGTATCCACACTCTCAGCTGTCAGTCGAGAGATTTAACTGTCAGAAGACCCAGCTCAATGAGTGCAGGGATCAGAGACTACACTACAAAGATGTCACCAGTGGTGGGAAAAGTACTCAAGTAAAAGTATCAATACTGCAATGTATAGAAATACTCTGTTACAAGTAAAAGCCGGGATTCAAAATACTTATTTAAAAGTATACAAAGTATTGGTATCAAAAGGTGCTTAAAGTAGGCTACCAATTGTAAAAAGTATACTCATTATGCAGAAAGTTTTTTCAAATGTATAAAAATCTTTAGAAAATAGCAGATTTACAAGCTCACAATGTGTCACATTGTGAATGATTGATTGACTGAACATGTGTATTCACAGTATGTAGAATGGGTACATTTCAAATGAAAACCATGAAAAGCAAGACTTGTACATGAGCTTGTAGATGGACTTTCAAATAGCCAAAGCCTAAAATAGGGCTCAAGTGGTTAAAGGTATATTCAGTGATTTCACTCAAAAAACCTTAGGTTTCGTTTTTGGCCTGGGACCCAGCCTTTCGTCCAATCAGGATAGAGATTCAAAAACGAAACCTAAGGTTTTTTGACCCCCATGGGTTAACTGGGGACAGGGAGGAACTCCTTATATGGTCAGCACACTCTATAGTAGGGAGGATTATCACAACAAAACAAAAAAATAAGTGATATTTGAATTAAGTGAAATCACTGAATATACCTTTAATATATATGTTTTGTAACAATGATCAAAATCTGAAAAAGTAACTAGTAACAAAGTTTTCAAATTGTAGTGGAGTAAAAGTACGCCATTTGCCTCTGAGGTGTAGTGGAGGAGTAGAAGTAATTAAGTATTTAAGTCATTAAGTATGGAAATACTCATGTAAAGAAAACATTACCTCAAAATGTTACTTGTCTTAAGTATACTTGAGTGAGTAAATGTAGCCTACTTTGTGACTTTACAAACTGGATGTCACAACTAAGCTGCAGGACATGTGCAGGTAATTTAAGGAAACATATCCTTAGCATGCATCAATGTGACATATCTTGTGGTGAAATGCACATTGCTGATGAGGCAGCGGCTATACATTACACTGCAATAGATATATCTACTGTACAGCATTGGCCAGTTTTGATAGGTTGCAGTTTTGCTGCTGTGCTACATCAAACGAAAAATGCATGAATAAATAATAAGCTCTTTGGCATATTATTATGTAGCCTATACTGTGTATAGTTCACAGTAATTAAACAGTTAATAAATAGTCGCCTTTTTTAAATAAAAAAAAGATGTGGCCCGGACTTAATGCATGGACATGGACACGTAGGCTATTAACCATGATGGATTAATAATTCACACATTATGAGGTGGCAGTAACATGTAGGCATATGGTGTGCGTTTATTTAAAATCACATCAATGCGATTTGCATGTGATGATATGTGCATAACTTCTGACATTCATTCGCCCTCAAGTCATCCCCCCCGCCCAAAGAAACCGATGACTTGAGTCTCGCGGGCGGCAGAAATGGAACAACATGCATTTAAAATCCAATCCATAGTAGTGATCATGCAGTTGGATTTTCAGTCAGGTTGCAATTTACTGAAACAATTGCATGACTAAGCGGAATTGGCGATCCGCAGTGCTACAGTCAGCAGCAGCAGCAGCTGAGCTCTGCAGCCGCGGTCGGTCGGTGCATGATCGCTGCTTCAGAACTGCCGCAGTTATACCCAGCCAGGACCCGTCCCAGCCCACCCAAAACTTCATCCTAACTCTTTTTTTAGTACGGTAAATAATCAACCGTTACCGGGGTCCTCCGCATCTTGGGCATTCCTCGTCGATGAGAACTCTCAGTCATCATGTTCGATGCTGCTGCCATCTCGGCGGTGTAAGTAACAAAACAAAAATGAGCTTTTTATTGCTTTGCTTGCCAAAATGGCAAGCCCTCCTCCTCCTCCTCGCCCGTCCCGTCCGTTAAATCGCCACCCGAGGAATATAATAAGGCTCTCAGGCTGCCTGCTCTCCCGCAGAGAGAGAGAGCCACGTACCGCGCTGAATGCAGCCTCTCTCTCTCTCTCTCCCCTGTTCCCAGAATCCCACAACCACCCCAACATCATCGTCACATCATCACACCGTCCGCTCCACGGAATGAAACGTCATCAAAAGTAAACACCCACAATATTAGCTTTTTTTTCTTTTCTTTTTTTTTTAGCACGAATTCAGTCACAGCATTATGGGAGCAGCAGTCCCCATAATTATGATGTCATTATA
Source organism: Protomyctophum parallelum (assembly GCF_964188405.1). NCBI lineage: Eukaryota > Metazoa > Chordata > Actinopteri > Myctophiformes > Myctophidae > Protomyctophum > Protomyctophum parallelum. Next base: position 19,496,519 of record NC_139711.1, on the reverse strand, counting down.
GGGCACTATAGGGATATCTGGGAAATTGGTTATTTTGTCCCAAAATGTAATATATATATATATATATATATATATTTGGAAAATGTTTTTTAAGTAAAGTATAGCCTATATATATGGTAGTAGAACACATGCTTAAACATTCGACAATAAGGTCTAATATTTCTTGCTACAAAACATATAACAATAATAATAATAATAAAATGTCCATGTTCACATCATATTGTCCATTATGGACAAGCCCGATTTTTTTTGCCTTTCAATGACATTTCAATATTACAGTTGCATTAATAAATCACATTGTATAACATTAGGCTTTACTTTAATATTCTGGCGATAAAGGTCTGCATCATACAGTTGTACCATTGCCTGCGAGTCTAACTAAAGTCAGATGCTTCAGAAGATATCAGTATACAGTATAGGATACCATGGACAGCGCTTTGCTGGTTCAGCACGTACAGCATATGGATGAAAAATGTGCATTATCAGGAAATATCAATTATGCAGGAAACGCGTGCAGCGTCTGTGTCTGCATCAGCGATCGATATTTCCCTGCATGGCCCCCTTACCTCCATGCATCATGTCCTCATAAAATATCACTATAAAAAGAAATAATAGTCTGAAAGCAAACTGAAATGAGAGAAGCTCACCGCTATTCTTGCAAGTGCTGTTTTAATAGAAGCCCAAGTATCCAGTCTTCGATCTAAAATGATGATGAATTTTACCCCTGGCTGCCTCTTTCTGCAATCACAAACAAGAACATAATTTCAGTTTTGTGCATGTTTCGTGTACCGGTATGTCATTTATAGGCATTTGAGCCAAGTACAATGTCAAAAGTATAACTTATATTAGTTGACTGTGATGAATTCTCCTGGTAGGAGAGTGATGAACTAGAGTCTGAACTAGTGACAAACTGCATGGACATGTGGGAACTGCACACCCAATGAATTGCCTGTTGATCTTCTGCAGTGGTCCTCAAACCTTTTCACGTCAAGGACCCCCAAAAGTATACGTAGGCAATTTGGCCACGGATCCCCCATCTGATTATGTTTTATGCCAGGAAACCCCAGAATAGACTATTGTCCAGATTATCCAAAACATTTTGAGTTGACAAAACATTTGACAATTCTTTTCAGAAAATAGCATATACGAGCTTGCAGCGTGCCACAAAGTGATGCGCCGTGAGCTTGCAGATCTGCTATTTTTGAATAGCCAACGCATAAATGGATAAAGTGTTTAAAAATATTGTGATTTTATATATTTACACATTTTGCTGAGGACCCCCTGGCTAGAACCCGCGCCGAGGACCACTAGGCGGGGGGTCCATTGCCTGATGCCATTGCCAGACTGATGCATTCACTCACATGTTCCTCCACAGAACATGACTGAATCCACGATCAGTCTGCCAATGCTGGAACCCCACTTTCTGCACCTGACCACAAAAGGTTGCCATACTGAGGACGACTCCACTATCCACTATAGGACAAGTACTGTATAAGAGCTTGTGCTTTGAGAACACTGGGCAAGTTGTGCACAGAATGTATAAACTCTGGAGTCGATGCTGCATTGCAGGGAACGGAGAGGTGTGGGGAGCAGGGGGGGGGGGCAGAGAGAGAGAGAGACAGAGACAGAGAGAGAGAGGCGCTGAACATTGGGATATTTGTATAAATGGAGAAACTATAACTCACAAGACTATTCCACTTAAAAAATGGGAGAAATGGACTGACTATATAGAACCCAACAAGACCACACTATAAATTATGGTCCACAATGCATACTATGATGCTTGATAATTACACATGAACCTCTGTACTATACTGTAACTGTGAATGGAAATGTGCTAATAAAATTAAAAAAAGAGCTAAATAGAGAGAGGTTTATAGGGAAGCCACACACCGAGGTATGAGAGTGAGGTATGTTAGAACTTTGGCCAAGGCTTCCTCTGGGATGTCGCTGAAAGCCGAGCATTCTGGAAGAGTGATGATGACGCTGGAGTCTTCTCCTCGACCTCCTGCAAAGGAAAACAAACATGGAACAATCAGCAATTTCCACACAGAACCCAATGTGTAGCCATCATCGGCCCAGGTGGCTACTGGACATTCAGGAGAGCTGCACAGTGTGGCATTAGGGTGTGTCAGTAGCCTGGCTAATAAGCCAGACCGAATCAGCCTTTGGCAAAAAACAATTGCCTGCCGGCGGTCTGGCTTATTAGCCAGGCTAGTGTGTCAGAGCCTTAGATATAGACACAGTTACGCAAGCTGCGTTCACTTCATGGGGCTTCAGTCCAATTCGGCTCTCCCACATCATCTATACTTCTATTGAGCATGGGGACAACCAACTAACTGGGACAAGTTCTGGACCGGAAGTATAGGCAGAAATGCATTGGACTCAGGCAACTTGGACTCAGCTTTGATCCCTGTATTTTAGATTGTTTTGTAGTAATAGTACATACATAAACATTAAAGCGACTTTAGTTGTCACTGTACAGTCAATACTTTAAACAGTTGCCATGTTGCACACGTAAAATAGCTCTTATTTGCGCCGCCCTCGTTGAAAACAATGCATTTCCAACTCCAGCTTGTCTCAGTTCAGGCTGCATGAACAGCACTCGGTTTATTCCCCCTCTATATCGTAACTCTTCTATTAGATGGCTCTGCCCCCTCTATATCGTAACTCTTCTATTAGATGGCTCTGCCCCCTCTATATCGTAACTCTTCTATTAGATGGCTCTGGGGTGTGTGTAGCTCTGGTTTCTGCCCCCTCTATATCGTAACTCTTCTATTAGATGGCTCTGCCCCCTCTATATCATAACTCTTCTATTAGAGGGCTCTGGGGTGTGTGTAGCTCTGGTCCATAGCCTTACTGCTCTTGCTGCCATTGCATTAAGGCTATGGGACTGATTGGCTTCCTGCCTCGCATGAAATGCAGAGCAGCCTCTCCTCTGCAGCGAAAATAAAAATATTGTTTTACCATACTCACCAATACAAAGACGGGTTGTGTAATTAGAAAGCCCATACTTTCCTTAGTGGGTCCACTTTGAGCCCCCCACCACACGTGTAAATGCACTTTTTTGGCCAGAAATGGATTTTGTTTTCCCCGGAAAAGATCATAATTGTAGTTACTCCACTGCGCCCTCTACCGATATTGCCAAGAGAAAACCATCGTAGAGAAGATTTTTCCTTCGGGTGAAAGAAAATCCCTTTCTGGCCCAAAGCTGCATTTATACGTGTGGTGGGTAGGTAAAACATTATTTTCGATACAGAGGAGAGGCTGGTCTGCATTTATGCGAGCCCCGGAAGTCGACAGTAACATAGCTATGGACCAGAGCTAGGGTGTGTATCTGAAAAGTCTAAGAACCACTAGAACAGTATTGCTTCTGAGATTCTGATACGATATCATTTAACCCAGTGATTCTCAAAGTGATGGTGTTCCAGGAGGCCCCCAGCTACATTTGTTAATATATCTTAAGCCCCTTTTCTATCTATATTTTATACACCGGCTATTCAAAAATAGCAGATATACAAGCCTCAAGGTGTTTGAAAAATGTGGAACATTTTTGCAATTTTTCAAACAAATCTTGTGTCCCTGGCACAACACATTTTTCAGATGGGTGTTCTGAGGCCAAATATAATATGAATTTGGGGGTCCTTCGTATAAGTAAAAGTTTGAGATCCACTGATTTAACCCATTTTGGGGCGGGAACCCCTTTTGGTGTTTTAAATATTATGTTATAATTTAGCTATAGAAAAATAGCAGATCTACAAGCTCTGATAAGCTACGAGCTTGTAGGTCTGCAATTTTTGAAAAATCGTGAAAATGTGGCACAAATCTTTGCCAACGTTTTTAACTCAAATATTTGCTTCTGAGGGGTTCCTGGAATAACATATTTTCAGATGGGGGTCGGTGGCCAATTAATCACATATCATTTTTGGGGTCCCTGACATGAAATATTGAGCACCACTGATACAGAAACATGAGGTATTTCAGAAAACTGTCAGAATGTTTTAAATGTGGACGTCAGGCCTAAATGGGTTAAACACAGAGCAGGTTGTTGGGTGAAAGGCCCTCCTCACCTGACAGATATGCCACCTGTTTCTCGATGTAGCCCCCCACCTCCTTCATGCTGACAGGGACAGTGACCTCTGAGTGAGGAGAGAGACATTAGAATGGTTAGAAAGGAGTGGCACATACCAGTGTTAACTTTGTTGGCCAAAACTACAACAAAAAATGTTTGTCAGCTGCCTTTTTTTCACTGACGAAAACTAAATAAAAACTAAGCTATGATGACTAAAACTAAGACAATTTTGTCAACAAATAAAAACTAGACTAAAATGTTCCGGAGGGACTAGAGAAGAGATCCAGCAGAACTAAAAGACAAGTAGTTTTATGTTTTGGTTGCGCTTCGTGTGTTGCACGTGAAAATAGCAGATCTACATGCTTGTAGATTGGCTATTTTCAGCACGCACATGTAAAATCAGTCATTACTGCACCATAAGGTCAGCCAAAATACATTTTTGTTGACAAAATCAACTGTGGATTTAGTTGACTAAAATCGTATGATATTTAGTCGTCTAAAAGTAGACTAAAACTTTTCAGATGACTAAAATATGATTAAAACAAAACTACATTTCATTCAAAAGACTGACTATAAAAATAAATCAAAATGTGCTGTCAAAAACACTGGCACATACTGCATGCTGTGAAAGTCAAAGCATACAAAATCTGATTGGCCCCCATGTTTCTGCAGTGTACACGACTTACCTTTTTCATGGGTTCCTTGTATTGACTGCTAATAATTTTTGATGGGTGCAAAATGCTGCCCTCTCGTGTTAAGATATGAACACTGCATTACATTGTCATTCATAACGCATCGTCACCATCGACAGAGACGTCATTGAATTCATTAGCAATGAATACCGGAGAAGGTTATAATGTTGCACTTGAACTGCAATTGACTGATTTTGCTCTTGCTCATGCTTAGTGACATGTAGAACGATAATGGTGATATGATGGCATACAGTACGCTGTTACTATCAGCTTATGACAATAACTGGCCCAGTAAAAAGCCACTTTCAGAACGCTTCAACAGGGCATTAGATGAGCTGCTCTTGGCACCAGGTAACAGTGTAGTGTATATAGTTCTCATTACAGTCCACTGTGAGAGAGGAGAAAACACAGAATGACTCCCATTAGACAACATACAGGTTTCTGAGTGGTGCAACCACTCCTATAGACAGCTGTGTGTGTCCCTCTCCCTGCCTTGGTCCCATGGGTCCGAGCACAAAAATAGCGCTTGGTTGGTGTTCACCACCAAGTGTCACTGTTGCGCAGCCTCACACACACACACACACACACACACACACACACACACACACACACACACACACACACACACACTATATATGACCATGCACCCCCCTGGGCACGTTACTGGGGGTCTGCAAACTCTGCATGTTCCGGGGACCCCCACACGGTAACTCTGTCATTTCTCAACCGTTTCAGACGTGGGGCTCGCCGGAACCGGGCTGACACCTTAGAGTATATATTAATAGAGACGGCACCCGGAGGAAACCCTGAGGCGAAATGGACATAGTGGTCGAATTCGGTATTGCAGCGCTAGGCCAAACACATGAACGCGCTGGTCCGTTGACTATCATTGCGCACGTTCATGATGACACGTGAACACTGAACGCCGTGCAATAATAGTCAACGGCCAGCGCGTTCATGTGTTTGGCCCAATCAATCCCAGAATGCACTCTGTCCCTACCCGGAAGGAGGAGTGAAATCGCCTCATGCGCTTTTGAGCAACTTAATGCAAGTGGATGGGAGGAGAACTCCGGTGCCGTCTCTATTAATATATACTCTAAGGCTGGCACCCTGGGGGGTCTGGAACTTCCAGGGACCCCCCGGGGACTCCCACACAGAGTTGCACCACTCACTTCATTCACACAACTTTTATTTTATTGGCCAGGTTTTAGTGTGCCTTTTGTAAATTGTGCTTTGTATTCATCGTATCACATAATTCCAAAACTTCAACAGGCTGTAACAAATCTACTTTGTCCATGCTTTTCTAGTATTTTTTCCAGAACTTTGAGAAAGCATGATGGAACCTCCACTGCTCTTCTATAAACAACATGAACCCCATTAGTGTACCTATTCTTGGCAGGTTATGTATACTGGATTTTCGGGTCTAGCACTTATTTTTGAGTGTTGCCAACCGCCTCCAATCAGTGACTTTGTCTGTCTGTCGGTCTGTGTATGACCCATTGACCCCTGTCTGAGTACAGACCCATGAGTACGACCCTTTGACCCCTGCAGCTAGGCCATTCACACTGAGCATTCAGTCAACTGATTGGGGTTGATTGGCACACACATACACACAAAGTATAGTTGGACTGCTCAGTCTGCACGGGTGTGATTTTTCCTCATCTTTACCACAACAGCACAGACATGCGTGCACACACACACTGCACAGGCAAACTGACTCCAGTGTGGTAGCAATAACCTCGCAGCTTGGTTTTTATGCATTTCATTCATAATGGATAAACACATAAAAAATGAATTAGACCTGAAAGACATACAGGAAAAGAGATAGAGAAAAAGATAGATGTTGACAGAGAGAGAGAGAGAGAGAGAGAGAGAGAGAGCCCGAACAGGCAGGTGTCCTATTCCACGTGTCTAGCTATACTACAGGTAGATAACATGGAGGGAAGGAGGCGTGCTTGTCAGGGAGCAGGTACTGTAATGAGCTCCATTGGTCCTCCTTTAATATTTCATGTGTTGTCTGTCAGAGAGCAGTGGTTGGGCCAGAGGAGGACGTACATACGCCCCCCCCCCCCCCCCCCCCCCCCCACACACACACACACACACGCTAAGGTTACAGTCTCAGGTTTAACACAATGGTGTGACAATGGAGCACGGGTTTAGCACAACACTGGGCTAGTGGGTGGTGGTGTGACAACAATGGAGCACGGCTTTAGACAGGCCGTACACAACATGAACATAACGCTCATGTTCATCTTCATTTTCCACTGCCAGAGATGCAGGTCTATCAACATGACAACTGTGGATGTATACAGTATGCATCTGCAATAGTTACGTTACACACCCAACGCTAAACTATGAGTGCAATTACTGTCACCGTAGCCAGGGACCAAAACAATGTGTAGTCTACGTGGATATCTCAGCTGTCGGGAGGAAACCTCATAACTCCAAAATGTTCATTTTTTCAGGAAATTGAGAAAACCGTATATTTTTTTTAAACAAAGCAAAAAAAATAATCAAAAACCTCAAAAATGGAGTAATGAGGTTTCCTCCCGACAACGAATTATGGAAAACAGAGCACACACATTTTGTTGCGTTTCTGAACATGAATCTGCTATGGAAAGGAAGAGATAGTAAATGATGATTATTAAGGATATTACCAATCCTGATTATGCACTTGTGAAACACACACACACACACACACACACACACACACACACACACACACACACACACACACACTGCAAACTGCAATGTTTTTGCTATGGATGCCAGCAGGCTCTAGTCTCTGGAGGTCTCTCTACTCTCTGCTTGTTTACTATATCTGCTTCTCTTCCTGTGGTGCTGCTCTGCTCTCTCTCTGTCAAAACAAATGTCTGCTACATCATACCTGCTGTTTGGTAAGGGCTAGGGATGCATATGTTTCAGCACATACAGTAAATAAGCACATACATTAGTACAGTATATATGATGTAGAAATGAACCTATATGAACCTATTCATTAACCCATTTAGACCTGAGAACTGATTATACAAATGTATTCTAAATAAAACTAAATAAAAAGACAGTTTTTTGTCAGTGCTGCTCAATATTTCATGAGCAGCACTGACATAGAAATATTTCATGATATGTAATTGGCGTTGAGTTAAAAATGTACGTTTGAAAGAATATATGTTCAAAGATTTGCAAAAATAGCAGACCTACAAGCTCGTAGCGCAGCAGTCGGTGCCGCGCTATTTTTCAATAGCTAAAGGACAACATAATGCTTAAAACACCAAAGGGTCCATTCTCCAAATGCCTTCTGAATCACTAGTTCTCACACTTTCAGGATTAAAAAAATAAACGCAAAAAGCAACGCGCTGTGAGCTTGTAGATCTGCTATTTTTTAATAGCAGATTAACAACTATTGTGTTGTTAGGGTACGGACTGACCTCATGCTTCCTTCTGTGCTTGAGGAGTCCAAGCTGCTTCTTTTCACCTGACAGGGGGGAGTTTACACCGACCAGTTCCTTTCCCCTCCATCCTGGCTGGCCAGGTAGTTTAGAGACCAGGATTACTGCATGTTTTTTGTGAGGGTACCTACCCCTAGGGGACACGGGGAGAACATGCAAACTCCACACAGAAAGGTCCTTTCGCCAACCCCGCCTCGGGTATGGGGCACTGATGACGCGGAGGAGGGAGCATGCCCCAGTGCCCACAGCGTCCCCAGCGGGAATCAAACCCAGGACCTTCTAGCTGTGAGGCAACAGTGCCACCGTGACCCCCTGAGCCACGGATCTGATGAGATGTAGCTCAAGACCCAAGACTCTGTATATATAGACATGCTGTATTGATGTGGTACCATATGGAGAGATAACAGGCCAACGTCTTCCATTTAATTCTTCTATAATTGTGTAGACTTCATACTTTAACTATAACTCGTGGGCGCGTAAAATTAAACCAAATGAGACCTGTACGCTCTCAAGAGTTTAAAGATCTAATAAGCGTCCATTTGGTTGGTTTCACGTCTACTCCACTACATCTCAGAGCCAAAATTTGTACTTTTACTCCACTACAATTATTTGAAAACTTTAGTTACTAGTTAATTTGGAGATTTTAATTTTGATTAGAAAACAAACATACATTAACCACTTCAACCCTAAACATTTCGGCCATTTGAAAATAGCCGATCAAGAGGCTCACAATGCGTCGCATTGTAAAATTGTAGATCTGCTATTCCGTACTTTTACTTGTAACAAAGTAGTTCTAAATTGCAGTATTGGTACTTTTACTTAAGTAAAACAATTGAGTACTTTTTCCACCACTGCTGGCGTTATGACAGGCCAGTGTGGGGTGAAAGTCAAATAGTCTCCGTTTGCTATTCTGTCCTTGCCCAGTCCATTCAACAAACGCACGCACACACACACACACACACACACACACACACACACACACACACACACACACACACACACACACACACACACACACACACACACACACACACACACACACACACACACACACACACACACACACACACACACACACACACACACACACACACACACGCACACGCAGCTGAACAGGCTGTGTCCTACAGCACAATAATGCTTATCAGGGTGGGCTGCCATTTGGATAGGACTCAGGTTCTGGATAACACAGCTACAGGTATATAGCTTTATCTGTGTTCAAATCAAGATACATCATGTACTTACTGTACAGTAAGGGCCCTATCATGAGTCAGAGTTCCTAAACCCCATCATTTGGGGATTTAACATTGCGTAAGAGGCGTTCCGCTGTAAAACACGCCATCTTGGACACCAGCCCTATAAAACACCTCAGCTACCCGTTACATTATGCATAGGTGTGGTTTGGGGCGTTACAATAACGAAAGCAATCACCGTGCCACATGCCATTGCCTTTAAGAGAAGACTGCGCAACCCATTATGCATCACCCATTACCCCCAGTGCAATCTTACTCGAGACAAGACTGTTGACTTGCACAATTTCCAAATGCAGGCTCTGTTTTTTCCTTTTTTCGTCGATGGGTTCCCAGATTGCTGTACAGCAAGTACATGACGTATCCGATTTGAACACAAGTACAGTGCAGTATAGGAATCACTAGGCGTGACTGGTCTAATATTTGCTTTAGTAGCCGATTCACTCGGTCCAACTGAGATTCCCGTTGGCCTGCATGTGCCCTCACTTACAGTATACTATAACCTACGTACTGTACATGTGCCCTCACTTACAGTATACTATAACCTACGTACTGTGCCCTCACTTACAGTATACTATAACCTACGTACTGTATGCAGCGGCCCTAGGGACGTGCACACATAGACACCCAGCCCCTGCCCTTTTGCCCGTCTGTAAAACAACTGTCCTCTCCAGACCATGAATGCAGCATTTACTGATGGTGAAAGAAATTCAAATTCCCTCCTCTCCTTTCCATGCCATGCCCGGGATTTTGTTTTTTCCTGATCTTGAACTCAGCATTTTTCATTGAAAGAGTTTGTTTAGAAATCCATGTCATCGCCACAATCTCCTGTAGCTAACGAGTGCGGGGGTCGCGCCGATCTACAAGCTCTCAACGCGTCGCGACGCGTTGAGAGCTTGTAGATCGGCTGTTTTCTTCCAAAAGTGCCCTCTTACGGAATTTCGTCCCTGAAGCAGCCCTACTCATTTTCAATGGAGGCTATAACTTTCTAGACGTGTGCAGCACGCCAAATGGATGTGTGTCTGTCGACTCCTCAGCACATCTCCTAGTGTAGTGTAGTCACAGGAGATCTGTGAGCATGAAATCTGTTGCTGCCGGGCAAAAATATATATATATCCCAGTTTACACACACACACACACACACACACACACACACACACACACACACAGGCCTGAGCTTACACTGCTTTTAGGTCAGCAGATATATATATTTTTTTACTAAACCAGGCTTCCAGTGCTAAGGGGATTAGACTGGTGGGCTGCTATGGTGTGCATTGCTGGGGAAAAAAAGGGAAAAAAAAGAGCTGGCGGGAAATCCCACTCCCCAACCATGCTGCTTTTTTGCTCTCCCCATTATGTTAGGAGAGGCCTGCATGTCTGGCACGTGAATTGGTCTCTTCTATACACTTATCAACGTACATATAACAAGGGGCGTAGTGTATGAGAGTCTACATTTTTGGGGATTTTGTTTTGGGTCATTTAATGTAGTTGCTTATTTTGATTTGTACAGTATGACAGCATCTCGTTCAGTTAAAAGTCAAAACACATTCACAGAGTCCGAATCTCAACCAGTGGCCAAAAAACTCTCTCGACTGGGTACGGGGAATGGGAGCATCAGAATTCTACGTGAGAAGTAGATCTATGGGATAAATATGCTTTTCCAGAGTTCCACCTAGACCTGTACCTCTTGAGAAATTTAATCTGCTCATTGAGCACAGCTCAGTGGAATGTGAGCACAGCTTTAGCCTGATTAACCTCATCATAACGTCACTCCACTCATGACTTTCATACGTCACGTGTGTTTATCAAGACAACACGGGAGGTGGTGGAGTGGGGGGGCTGAGGCGTACTCACCCACTAAAAATAACCTTCAATGGCTCAGGGGCAGAGTGGCCGGATGGTACCAGTTCGAACCCGGGCTCCCCCAGAGGTAGTGTCGAAGTGTCCTTGAGCAAGACTCTGAACTGCCTTGCATGGTTGCCGTCGCCATCGGTGTATGAATGCGTGTGTGAATGGTTGAATGTAATGCACAGTCTATGTAAAGCGCCTTGGATAAAGGCGCTATATAAATGCACCATTTGCCATTTTCAATATTAGCGACTGCAATTAAATCAATTGATTGATTTTAAAAGGCACTTTAGACCAGCGGAATCCTCCAGAAACACATATATCGTCTTCTATGTAACATAAGACTGGAAACCTATACACGATGATGATGATGAAATTGAAATCCGGGATAAAGTTTTCACATGAGCTGAATGAGTCAGTCACATTGTTGGACTGATTATGAGAAGCGGCTTGGCAGTAGTATCCGGTATCTGAAATATTGCAGTAGTAGTAGTATGTGTTGTACAGTAGTACAGTAAGTAATAGTGGTACATCCAGTACTGTACATGATGTCTTACAGCAGTAGTAGCAGTACTAGTATCCAGTCTCTTGTATAATTACAGAAACACAGTTGTGAATCCAGATGTGTGTAGGATGTGTGTACCAGTGATGGAGAGGATCAGAACGTCCTCTGTTTCTGTGCTTAAGTCCTGATAACGGTTAGCCTCGGTCCCAGGCTTGTGGGTAACGGTCAGCTTGTCCTGTTACGTTACGTACCAAGGTTCTGGGCTCAGGGGAGGACAAAGTACCTGCCATCTACCATGGAGAAGACCAGCATTTGAATCCCTCACAGTGCCTCCAGATTGGAACAGGATTGTGGCCGGGTTTGCCGCATGGGTAGCCGGTCTGGGAAAGTGAAATTCATCACTTTCCATCACTGCTTTCGGGACTCCTTATTGGGGTTGGTCGAGGCAGCCCATCAGTGGATGGGAGGTGAAAATCTGCCGTACTATGACTGTATAGGAGGTCTTCTAGACCACCAGGTGTAGTTTGAACCTATACTGTTCCTGCTATTGAACCACTAGATTAGAAGCAAGAAGAGGAGCTCTTGGCCGTGTGTGTGTGTGTGTGTGTGTGTGTGTGTGTGTGTGTGTGTGTGTGTGTGTGTGTGTGTGTGTGTGTGTGTGTGTGCGTAAATTCTTGAATAGCTGAATACATTTAGATGCATTTATCTTGATGTTTTAACTAAAACATATTTACAGAAATAGTTTTCACTTTGTTCTGGCTTTGTTCTTCAAAGAAATAAATAAAACAACATGAGACTAGCTGCCAATCTATGTTCCACCATTATTAGCCTTGATGGGTTCTGACTGATACACATTGAATGTTAATGTTGGTCCTGATTTTGCACCTACATGTAAGGTTAAGATGTGTTGCCTTATTTTGGGCTATCTTTAGTTTCCCTAAATCCTTTTTTAGTCGTGCTGGAGCACACAGTCAAGGTGAGATAGCGCCTGGGTACAGCAGAGGATGACATCTCCCCTTTCCCATTGTCTTAGTCTGCTTTTCAATGAGTGGAGTCTGGACAATGATAGATAGTTGTTTTTAGGGATGTCCCTTTTTTCGTTCCCGATCCGATAACACCATTTCTGTGTTAGCCGATATCGATACCAGAGAATAATAATTAGTTAATTTTTTTATATTTATTTTATCTTGTGTTGTTAATAGCAGAGTCCTCACTCAAATGTGCACTTGCAGTTTGGGAAACTCGAAAGCAAACTCCAAAACATTTTATTTACCTGCCATAGTGTCAACCCCTTACCCCTGTGTCGGATCGGTGGTTAGACCGATATGACCCCGATATGACCAAAAAGGGCCGATACCGTTACTTTTCCGATACAGTATCGGGACATCTCTAGTTGTTTTATCTACAGTACCTGCTCAATTCCCCAAACCACACACAACCATTATTTATGATATGATGATGGTGGTGGTGGTAGTATATTAGTTGTTTTAGTTCTAAAAATAGCACGACAATGCTGGCGGATAAGGGGCAGAAGGTGGGTTATGTAACTGCTGATAGGCATTGTTAATCTCACAGCATACTGTATAGGTACCATGTACTGTACATTGCCCCCAATATAAAAACTACAAATCCCATTTCACACACATCATTACACTGAACAAACCAAGACGAAAAATGTTCGTCGACTACCTTTTACCACTGACGAAACTAAATGAAAACAAATCTATGATGACTAAAACTAAGACTAAATATACTGACAATTTCGTCAATACAAACTAGACTAAAATGTTAGGAAGGGACTATAGTGGACAAGAGATCCAGTATAAGTCATGTAACACTTGGTTGCATGCTGAAAATAGCAGATCTCGGAGAGACAATTTGATAAGGTTTGGCTGCCCCTTGTCCATCATTTGAGTAGAAACAATTAATAGACAGGATACCACTGATATGGTTGACTGTACGCCATTTTCTTTTCAGATGTTTTCCATGAGCATTTCATCATCTTACTATTTTATTCTATAGTATGCAGTGTCACTGAGCAGTATGTGTGGGAGGGTTGGGGGTTTTCTTTCTCTTTTTGTCTTTTGTATTTTTTTGTTTTCTATAAAAGAAAAATGTATTTCATATCATAATGTTTGTGCAACAATTTATAATCCGTTCTCAATAAAAAAAACTATTTGACAAAAAAAGAAAATAGCAGATCTACAAGCAATCATTACGACAGCATCAACGCCCGCCAAAATACATTTTGTTCGACTAAATCAACTGTAGATTTAGTCGACTAAAATCTCATGACTAACACGAAAACATTCCAGGGGACTAAAATGTGACTAAAACTAAAATGAAAACTTTTCTAAAGACTATATGACTAAAACTAAAATCAAAATGTGCTGCCAAAAACAACACTGGTCCCCAGTCCCCAGTCCCTGCTGCTCCCCGTCCATCCCATCCCATTCCCAGCCTATTGGGACGATGACACCCCACCCTGCACGGAGCAGGGAACATTAAGAGACATGACCCCAACAGCAAAGCCGTAACACTATAGCCTCTGCCAAGAGCTCCTCTCCTGCTCCTCGTATATACAGAATGTAATCACATTAGTCTCCACAGAGCCTCCTGTCAGCTCTACTGCAAGCCACCTCAGCCCAATAGCACTCAGTTCTTTACAAGTTGGCAAATAAAGGTACTTCTAATAATGACCACCAAAGAACGTCTACAAACTGCAGAAAAAACATCCAATGTGCTAGCCTAGATTAAGGGTGTACTGTATGAATTAAAGCACAAATAAAAGCTCACGAGTGAACATGTTAAAATGGCCATACAGTATATGCCCTAATGTGTGATTTGTGAATCAGTAAAAGGAGGCTTTAACTTTTGCAATGAAACATCTGAGACTATTAAGATGTCATGGAAGAGGTTTCTGAACATACTGCTAGTTTGACTACTTATCCATTTATTGACACTGGGCAGGGGCCCTGTCCAGAGCCTGGGCAGTGACCTTTTGTGGCGGTTCTGGACAACCATGGGTCCGACCGACTCGAAACCGGGCACTGCACTCCCTGTGGTGGTGTGGAACGTGCGTGTTGAAGTTGGTGGGGCGAACGGTTCGTTACAGACATACAGACAGACATACAGAGACGTGATGCATTTATAGATATAGATTGTATATTGAATTATATAAATATCCTTATTGGAATGACACTATACTGAATGACTATACTTTAGCACAAATTGAGATGGGACACCAAATAATTTTGTCTATCATGTATATTTCATACTAATGTGAACCAAGCATTTGGAAGACAGAGTGGAGCAGGTATGAAATAATGCTTAATTACCATTGTATTACTGCATGTAGCCGGTAGCCCATTGCATGCATGGGCTACCGTTTAATATAAATTTGATTTGACTCCTTCCTGAATTAAATACCTGGGGATTACAACATAATTTATACTACCGTTCGTTGCTGTCGGGAGGAAACCTCATAACTCAATGTTTTAGGTTTTATGATTAGCATAAATCAGTGCTATTGAACACCATTTATGTCTGTGTGTTGTTTCGAAAATATTAAACCAATGGAAAGTACTAAAAGAACCCCGCTTTGGACAAAACCTTTTAACTCCATTGGACCCTCAAAATGTCTGCTAAAGCAACTAACTCCACCACCTCTCCCCCTCTCATGGAAGTAATTGACAAGATATAAAGTCACAACACCAACTTTGATGAGGCAGTATTGCTTTGTTTTAAAAAAATATACGATTTTCTTAATTTCCTGAAAAATGTAAATTCTTCATTTCCTGAAAAATGAACCTTTTGGAGTGATGTGGTTTCTTCCCGATAGCAGAGATAATGTAAAAAAACAAATCTATTATGGCCGGTATCAACATGTCAACAAATGAGAATTTGGAGTCTTCAATAGCTCCTTAATTGACGGTTACTCGAAACGAGGTACTGACAGTGAGTGAATATCATCTGAATTAACAGCACCAGTACCATTCGGATATTCATCCACGCCAACAGAGTTTACACATCTCTCATCTACGGATTACAGAGAGTGGCTGAATGGCTTAAAATAGTCATAATCTCCGCAGGCTTTACGTCACAGTGAGTGTAGAAGCTGAGACGAGACCCTCAATAATACTGAAGATAAAATGATAGAAAGAATGCTTTGAATGCTGTACGTGTCCTCGATGTCTCATCCCTTCGTAAATGCTGTACAAAAGACATGACAACCTGCACAGGAGGGAGGGTATGCAAATCAACCCAGACACAACCGTGCTGCTGCACTGGCCCCGGCCACACGTCTGTCACAGCTGCTGGGACGATGCCTGCATGTGAAGCAGTGACGTGGAGAACGGTGCAGACTGCAGAGGCAAACTGGGCTAGTATTAAGAAAAAGTGAGAGGGGGTGATTTGAGGCCAGTACTAGCCATCGTGTGTGTGTGTGTGTATGTGTGTGTGTGTGTGTGTGTGTGTACTGTACTCACGCTGCAGAGTGCTCTCCAGTTGAGAGCCAGCCTGCAGAAGGCTGTGGTAACTGTCCATCTCCGCTGAGGACGACTCCTGCTCCGGCTCGCTCTCGCTCTCCTGCGGTGAAATCAGGCCCATCCCGTCCTCGAGTCTTACACCTACACCCTGCTCTCGTCTTCCTTCTCCTCCCCAAGACCCAGGGAACACTGACACACCGACAGTCACGGCCGGAGAGGTAAAAGTGACTGCTTTTAACACAGGCCTCACATCATGGTCTTACCCGCAGTCCGGCAGCCCTGCATTGTGTGTCTCAAGACAAACTGTGAGGTGGGGGGGCAGACGAGACCTCTGCCCACCTGCAGGTCCTGAAGTCCGAATAGGGACGGAATCCCTGGACCTGCCTCGCCGTGGGATCTTCCAGTCACCTTGAGCTGCATAGAGTGCCTCCACAGAGCAGAGAAACAGAGACACTGAACACCGAGCTTGGAGCTGTCCCTGTTAGCTTGTGGCCTGGAGTCCTTGCACTGTACTCTCTCTCTCTCGCACACAGGCAGGCAGGCAGACACACATACACACACACACACACCCCCACACACACTTTACCCAGTAAGTCTGTTGGTGGTATGCACTGCTGCTGTGCTCTCAACTGCAGTAGCTAGCCCTTATTAATGAACAGCAGTCGGCCACTTCCACTTCAAAACAAACACTGCTCCATCTGGCCACTGCTGTCTCCCTCCCTCCCTCGTCCCACCTCTCTCTCTCTCTCTCTCTCTCTCGCTCCCCTCCCCTTCTCTCTCTGAGATCCAGTGCGTCAGCTCTCTGCTCTAGTGTGCAGAGAGCACAGGAGTCAAGTCCTGATACGCTGCCAACTCCCTCCCAACTTCTTTCTTCAGACTCCTACAGTATACGTCGGCTCACACCTCTATGTTCCTATAGAATTACGTGTTGGTTGACCTACTGTATAGTGTATACCAGACGCCGTGTGTGTGAATCCCTTGCAACAACCCCTGTCCACCTTTGTGTATACACGCGTGTAGTATACACAAAATATATGCAGATATATACATGCATACAATAGAGGCACGTCATCACAATGTTGCACATGCGTCTCAATGGGTCCTTTTGTAAAAACAAAACAGGGTAGGCTTCTTCCCTGCCCTCGGCCAACGAGCTTGGCCCACGGCAGAGTACACCCAGAGTCATACAACAAACACATTCACACAGGAATATGAAAGGGTGTCATTGTCATTGCATACATATTAATAGAGCCAGCCTTTCTCAACTCATCTCCCCCCCACTGGTCCCAACACCCACCCACTGCCACACTTGATGGGCTTTTTCGGACCCATCATTGACACATTATATGCTGGAGCAGAACGATGCATACATAATAAACCCCCAACACACATTAATTAACACGGATTAACTCACGTGTGGTCCGAGTTTCACCAAGAGATGCAGTTACACATCGATGAGAGATGCAGCTCAGCCTCTCACAACGCAGCATCCGCTCAACATGGGCATGCATATCGAACACACAGTCACACACACACACACACACACACTTACAATTTAGGCCTTCAGCAGACACTCTTAATCCAGAGCGATTTACAATAAGCAAGAACAGAAAGCATGGCAATACATCACATACAGTACATAAAAAAGTAGTTATCATGAAACATTCGTAAGCTAAGAACGTAACAGTGGAATATCTATATAATGAAACTATACATATAAACTATACTATACTATAAAGTGCCATGACTACATAAAATGCAATTCTAGTGCTGTCTACATAACATGCTATAAGTCTGTATCAAATGCTATCTAAGTCTACATAAAGTTCTATCTAAGGGGCTAGGGTAAGTGCTACGGGCCATGATGGAGTCTGAAAAGGTGGGTTTTCAGGCTACGGCGGAAGTTTGGGAGTGAGGCTGCAGTTCTTATTGCAATGGTATTGGTAAGTGCATTCCATAGTTTTGGAGCCAGAAGGGAGAAGAGTTTGGGACGTGTGGAGCATTTTCCCGGCGTTTTTAGTGAAGGTACTTCCAGCTTCCCCGCATTGGCTGATCTGAGTGCGCGGGAGGGTTTGTAGGGTTCGATCATACTTGCAAGATATGGGGCGCACACAGTCAGTCACTCACACACACACACACACACACACACACACACACACACACACACACACACACACACACACACACACACACACACACACACACACACACACACACACACACACACACACACACACACACACACACACACACACACACACACAAAATACAAAGGCATTTGTTTTTACTTCAAAACATTCTGGTTTATTACTGAAAAGGTTTATTATAGATTTTGAACATACTGGTCTTAAAGAGGTACATTCAGCTCAGAGGTTCAGAGTACTGAGGCTGGAGACCGCCAAAGAGTGTTTGAAAAGGTTCGGCACTTATAAACAGTTACCGGTCGGGTCCTGGAGCGAGCTTATTGAACACTATATTCTTCCACAAGCAGAACTCCAAGAGATGCCATTCTGCTGAACACCGTTTAACAAATTGAACCATAGCATCCCTATATTCTGGGGGGAACCTTTGGTAAAAATAACTGATTTACGAAGCTCACGAGTCAGAATGTGTCGCTTTCTGACATGTTGGGAGCTTGTAGATCTGCCTGTGAGAGGTTCAGGGTTAAAGTGGTTACAATCCAAATGAAACGATGGTCTTATACAAACAGACATTATCCATGTTGAGTTTTGTACAGTAAGTAAGTAGTCTTGGGATTGTTCCCGAGCCTTGTGGGAGTCAGGAGGCGCCTATCTCCTGTTTTAGTAGTACTGGACACGCGTTGACGCTGGTATGTCGCAGGAACTTACCCCCAAATCCAATGCTTGATGCCGAGTGCCAAGCAGGGAGGCATTGGGTACCAGTTTTATAGACTTTGGTATGACTCGGCCCGGGGATTTGAACCCGACTTCCCCAGTCTCAGGGCAGACACTAACCACAAGGCTACTGAGCTGGTATGTTGAAGAGTGCAGTTGCCCAATTTCGATATAAAAATCTTACTTTGAAAGAGTCACTCTCCTTGCAGAGAATATTCAAACATCTTGTTCTGATCAGCCGTACAAGCACACAGTGCCGTTTCGGTGTAAACGTCATTACGTCACCGCACGCTTGTGCAGTGGCGTACGGACTTCGAATGTTCTGGGTGTACGATTTTATATGTAAATTAGGCGATTGTACAACATACATAAAATGTATTTAGCGTCTGTATTTAGGGCCACCGTAGCTTATTGGGTAGAGAGGCCAGGCCGTCTGAGAATCGGGAGGTCACCGGTTTGAACCCTGGTTGTTCTTCTCTCGCTCTGTGCAGAAAAAACCCAACCGCGAGTATCACAGCACCTGCTGTCGGCCGTTGAAAACCATTGTTTTCACCAGAAACGACATTCATTGCGCCGATTTGGAGATACAGGCCATTGAAAGCAGCACACAGTGCAAGTGGATGCGCGTGCATCTTCAAAATGCCTCGGCCACTGTCACACTTACACTGTTATGCTAACGAGCGGAAGCTAACTATTCGATCGGATCAAAATATGTATTAAAGAATATAAATCCTAGAAAACGTAGGCTACGGTTCTGGCGGGCTGCCAGACTAAATTAATTCTACGCTTACTACGTTTCTGGCGGGCTCCGTGTTAAATGTCTTTCCCAGTCTTCACAGGTTCATGTATTCATATGTAAAGGCCATAACGGAATACAGAGAAACGGCTGTTCACGAGGAAATCTGCAAGCGGAAGAATGTTCGCTCGCTCCAGGACTCCAAATGGCAAAGTTACGGGTCAAATCTTTTCAAACACCGATGTGGGTCTCCATGGCTGCCAAAGGGCCTAGAGGTGGGAGGGTGGCCCCTGGCTGCACGGCTGCCGGGGCAAGGTGCCCATTGTTGTGCCCGCCCCTTCTCCTAGGCAGCACCCTGCCCCCAGCGCCCATCCATCCCCTCAACACACAGCGAGTACGTCCTCGGTGTCCGCTAGAACTCTGACAGTGGGAAGGGTTCATTTCATGAGTTAAATCAACACCGATATGATTTCACTGTGCGGCCAGGATCAGCCTCCGACGACCACAGAAGCCTCTCGTGCTTTTTTTTGGATGTTTTGATTTTCATACAAAAAAGTGGTTGGAAAAAGGTTGCATTAAAAATACAATCAATTCTTTGATATTTTTCATTTAGTCAGGCAAAACATTAGACTCCAACTTTTCTTTTCTTTTTTTTTTCTCCAAGCTTTGAAAATAGCATCTCCGATGCAATTTTAAAGGTTTCAATACTCATTTTTTCTCAACAAAGCAGGCAGCCCCTCTCAATGCATCCTCCTCTCCGTCCCTGGCACAGTGCGCACGTCACTGGGCACTCAAACGTGTGCTCATTTGCGTCTAAGTGCTCAGAGAGCTCATGTCAATCTATCTGATCCGTCTTTTTCCCCCCCCAACCATCTTTTCTTACATGAAAAGATGCTGAAATGGACGACGAATTCTCAGCCACAAAAAACACAGGCAAATTTTTCAAGTCTCCGTTTGGCATCGCAGCTTTTCAGACACATGGTTTGCGTGTGCCATGAGGCTACATAATGCTCGGTATCGTAAAAACTAATAATATGTAACAGTCGATGTGTTTCAGTATTAATGTAGGAATGGAGTGGTTTTGGACACACAAATAATAATTAAAAAAAAGAAACCATGAAACCAAAGTAACTGAGAATCGTATTAGCTGCAGCTGAAGCCCGGGGCACGAATCAAAACATCACAGACCTACATGCATTTCACTGACATGTTCTTTTTTGCCAAAGCTATATGTCACCTTGGGATGAGAATGGCGGAGGGAGGTGTGGTGGTGATGGTGGAGGAGCTGCATGGATGGATGGGGGCTGCCTGCACACCACATCTATGACAAACAAAATGACTATCCAAACTGGACTCGCATCTGAGCTGGAAGAACGAACACAGGCAAAACAAACCCTCAAAACTGGCACAAAAGCGTAATGATTCTTGACAATAATAATAATACAAAAAAGAAAAAGATTCATGTAATAAAAATATAATATTTGTGAGTAAAATTACACAACAATAAATATGTCAGAGATATTGCATGTCTGAAAAGAAAACAAAGAAGGAAAGAAAAAAAGTCCCATATTATCTCAAATTGATTCAAACCATGGCGTGTGGAAATGGAATGTATATGATGACACGCTACGCGCTATACGGGTGAAAAGGACAGGCATATACAAACGGTCCACTTCAGACGAGGCAAACGGAAAAGGGCAGCGGGCGGATGAGAGCAGAGCCTCACTGTGGCGGTTAAAGGCCCAGAGGCCGAACCCTCCATAGACATATATAAAGGCTAGATGGCTCAAGCCGGAGTCTCTGACGTGGTTCACCCGGTGGCCATCTTGCTGAGGGGCTACAGTACAGTGTGTTCTATGGCAGCTCAAACTAAAATAGTCATCGCTACGTCAAATCTTGACAGATTTACAAACGGGTTGGTTTATTACAAACGTTGTCAACGTGGCTATGATTCAGGACGCTTGTCGGCTTAATTCTTTTTTAAATGAACGTCGTATAAAAGCATATAAGTATGCGGACGTCTCTGACGTTTATAACAAACCAAACCGTTTGAAAATCTGTTGAAAATTTAGCAAGTTATGGTTATTTAAAAAGTATATGCCCCATAGACACAATGTTATGCTGCCCCTCGGTAAGATGGCTGCCACGTAGCAACGTCGCTCTATATTGGCGAGAGCACGGGTGAGCCATCTAGCTTATATATATATATATATATATATATATATAGATCTATGGAACCCTCAGCCAACATCAGACAAACAACGCAATCTAGACTACTGTGGATCAGCATGGGAACAAATATACCTCATTTAGGGGTTTTATTAGTGCATTGTGTGCATAACATGTTTTCGTGTACAATGTGCAATCGTGTGTTGTCATTCCTAATCTATACGTGACTCGCGTGTACTATAATGTCTAAGACGGGGTTCAAGTAATCCTGTTGTTCCATTGCACACAGGTTTGGTATAATACGCCATTCCTGTCCGATACATCTGTCGCGCGCGCATAATTTAGACAAAAATTGTACACAACTCACACTTGCTTGGATGGAATCGGGCACGTCGTTTACTCACCACCATTGCAGGCACCTTTTTCTTTTTGGCTTCGAGCAGAGCTTATTGTACATCTCTAAGCTATATACAGTACGGAACATATATATATATTATCTTTCTCTTTTTCCCGGGATCTCTTTAAATTATCACTGAGGTTTGTAAGATTTAGGTCATGGGCACTCCCGAGCGCCTAACTGAATTATTTTTAAAGGTAGAAATGTTCGTCGCCAGAACATGAATAGTCTAACCTATCGTCCATTCGTTAACTAACTCACTCACTCACTCACACTTTTTTTGGGGAGTGCAAATGGAAAATGGCCTCTGTTAAAACATTCCCTCCCACCTCAGTATACAATTAACTTAAGTTCCAGAATAAATGTGTTAATAAAAATCAGCAAAGAAAAGAGCAGACTATGCCAATGGGGTGTTTCTTTTTGCTGCCGTGAGCTGGACTTAAATCTATTCTACAGTTGCAGCTGAACAGATATGCCCATACATGGACATGCCTGGCGTCACAGAACTGCCGAGTGTGTGTGTGTGTGTGTGTGTGTCTGGGACAAATATGCCCAGAATATGGGAGTCCAACTTTGATGTCAGGCATATTCCATACAGTATTATATTATAAGGACATGATGCCTTGATATCAAAGTTGACTTATCCCATTATTAACCCATTTTGGGCGGGAAACCCTTTTTGGTGTTTTAAGCATTACGTTATACTTTAGCTAAAATCATGAAAATGTGGCGCAAATCTTTGAATATAATATTCTTTCAGAGCGAACGGTCCCTGGAACAACATATTTTCAGATGGGGGGGGTCGGTGGCCAATTACATATAATTCTAGGGGTCCTTGACATGAATTAGTTTGAGAACCACTAGAAACATAGGGTTTTCATAAAACTGTCAGGATTTAGAAGGCATTGATTTTGTAGAATCGTCCTCGGGTCTAAATGGGTTAAGCAACGTTTTACGTCAGCACAAATCCCCACTGGCAACGGTTTCTGTTGTGTGACGTCAGACCAACGCTCTATCAGCGAGAGAGACAGAGAGCGGGAGACGGGGACAATAGGGAGAGCGGTGTTGGTGAAACACTGTGGTGAGCTTGTGGATCGGCTATGTTCAGCATGAAATCAAATGTAAAATCATTAACGACGCCATCAAGGCCCGCCAAGATACATTTCAGTAGACAAAATCAACTGTAGATTTCGTCGACTAAAATCTTTGTCAAAGGACCATGACTAAACAAAATGTGCTGTCAAAATCAACACGGTCAGGGAGAGAGGGAGGGAGAGTGGGAGAGAGCCTATTTCACTGACACTATAAGCCGGCCAAAGCTGGGTACTGAAACCTGAACGCGCTGATCGACACGTCGCCAAGCAACAACAACAATTTGCAACGAGTCGTCAGCGCAATAACCCCAGCAACGCCGGACAAGCTGATAATGCGGCGCTTTGAGTCGCATTTTCAGCTTGTAGACAAAAATAATAATAATTAAGGGGGGGGGGGGGGAACAACGTGATTTGGATCTGGGTAAACAGTAGATAAGAACCGTTGAAAAGTGGTACAAAAAAACAACGTGATTTGGATCTGGGTAAACAGTAGATAAGAACCGTTGAAAAGTGGTACAAAAAAACAACGTGATTTGGATCTGGGTAAACAAAAGTGGGTAAAAGTGGGTAAAAGTGGGCAAACAAAAAGTGGTACAACCGCTGATAGTGGAAACGACCAAATGGGAGTGAAAAGTTCTGAGAATGCAATTGAAACGCCAATGCATCTCGTTATGAACAAGTGTGTAACATCGACAAAGGCGGTCGCGAGAAAAGAAAAGAAAAGGCAACGGAACATGGTATTCTTTCACGCTTCCTTTCATGCAGCGTCAAACTAAACGTGACGGACTGCATGTTAAAACACAGCAGTCTGCAGTCGAGCTACTGACAAGGCAGCTGTATATGCATTCTTTAAGCTAGTATAATGTACATATATCTATATATACAAATATAGATATACATATTTTAAGGAACGGAAATAAAAGGGAGAGAAAAAAAAACTGCAGAGACTCATGCCCGTTTTGTTTGTCCAGAGTAGTTTGTGTGTGTGTGTGTTTTAGAAAACAAGTTGGTACAAAGTGGGCCCATGCTGCCTGGGCTGGTGCTGCAGGACACTGCTCTGCTGCAGACATGGTGCTGCAGGACACTGCTCTGCTGCAGACATGGTGCTGCAGGACACTGCTCTGCTGCAGACATAGTGCTGCAGGACACTGCTCTGCTGCAGACATGCTACGCTCAGGGAGGGGGCTCGCAGCAGGGACGGAGCAGCGGAACCAGCTGGGACAGCTCTGGCCCGACTGGTGTGTGTGCGTGTGCGCGTATTATGTGCATGTGCATGTGTGTGTGTGTGCGTGTGCTGGAGTGGGGAGGAGGGGGATCCTGAAAGAGGCGGACGTTAGCGTAGCTGTGTAGATCCTCGATTTGCCCTTCACTCGTTCTCCTTCAGGTGCTTGTAGGACAGCGGCGTGACAGGTGCGACCTGGAACAGGAGGTTGGGGGGGCAGAGAGGACAAGAAGAGCGAGATGTTGGTTTACTTTAACACCTTTTTTTAACCGTTGCAGCCACAGAAATACATGTAGCACGTTGAGGCCATTGGAAGAGGAGCGGGGGGGAGGCATGAAGTCAAAGACAAAAAACACACCACCACCGAAACAACAACAATGCAGCAGCGATTGGCTGCTGCACACCCTTAAGATGACCAACTTGACCGGACATTCAATGGAGCCAATTAACCCCCCAACAGCAGTGCCACAGATAGAAGCTATAATAGAGATAGGAGGGCTACTGATTCCTCCACTGTGCTAGTCTACTGATCCCAGGTATAGGCTGGTAGCTTTAGCTGGGGGTATTGTCGCCCGTTTACCTGGATGTCCGTCCGAGGCAGTCCTCCGACAGCTTTGGGGGAGAATAAGAGAACCACATTAAACAGTGAGTAAAAGCTGGAAGTACAAAGCCCGTTGTTGTTGTTAAAAGGTTAACCACCCATTCATTCGCAGATCACAATGACGAGCCACAGCATGGCTGAAGTATCCAACCTCAGGTTAAGGCAAAGCACGCACACACACACACACACACACACACACACACACACACACACACACACACACACACACACACACACACACACACACACACACACACACACACACACACACACACACACACACACACACACACACACACACACACACACACACACACACACACACACACACACACACACACACAGTGCGGTGAGTGAGCAGTGCCTCGCAATCACAGACAAAAAGATAACATCAGGTGCTGTCGTGCAGCATGCAACAAACAAACACAAAACAAAGCCACGACACGACAGACAACTTATTAACACTGGGACAATTCCAAAGCAGATTTAAAACAGCCATTTCATGTTTGGAAAAAAAAGAAGGAAAACAGATGGATAGATGCTCGTATAACGCACAGCACACTCGTACATTTACCCTGATAGACACAGACGTCCCCAGCTCATTGACAATTCAAAATAAATAAAAATAAAGTTGAATTTAATATTTAATTCCAGTCAACAGGACACGTGGGGGAGATAAAAGAAAAAAAGCACATGCAAGATTTCTGAGGTGGGCATCTCTAGGAGGAAGGCTGAAAGAGAGATCATTGTGAAAGGTAACAAATTGAGTTTATCCTAGACTGTAACCTAAACGACGACCTGTCTTAATAAAGTAATTAGGTACCAATAGAATAATCTATATCGATCCTTAATAAAAACACAAACTCTAAACCATAATCAAAGGAATTGCCAGCTCTCACAGAAAGGTACTTTAATTTAATAGGCATGGGCAGCTAACAAAATCATCTTGTTAGTTGCCCATGCCTGACATTGCCTATTAAATAAAAGTACCTGAAGGACCCTTTCCGTGAGAGCTGGCAATTCCTTTCATTATATACTAATCTTTGTACAATTACCATTAGTTGGAGTCGTGCTCGGAATTCCCTTGTAATACTGTAAGAACAACGACTCTCTCTTCAGTCAGCCACTATAGAAGGCACCACAACAGGCTCTGTTTGCAAGAACAACACAAGCCAAATTCCAATACTCAAATCTCTGCTCACTCGCTCACTCCACACTCGGTCCTCCAACTTGACCCGGAAATCACTCGCATCCCCAACAATGGTAATTGTCTTTTGGAGGAGACCAAAAGAGACCAGAGAGAGAGAGAGAGTGAGCTCCACAACAAGCCGCTTGGAGCGAGAAACTGCGAGTGCACGTGAAGTGTTCACTTCTGCAGGTTTCGTGTAAGTGTTGACTGAATATCCGTTTTGTTCTTGGGACGTACCGTCTCCGGTCTCCTCCAGCTATGGGATGGAAACTACGCTGTCTGGGAGATGGGGTCTGAAGGCGTGAATAATAATAATAATGAATGACAGTGATATCAGTCCAACTGGCTTGACCTCACCTCCTGGCTTGGAGGCGGGATTAAGGTGCGAGTGGCGAATGCGAGTGGAGTGCGCGACCGTGGAAGTTAGAGTATTGGAATTTGGCTACAGGGTCTGTGTAGACCGGAGGGTTTGGTGTCTGTGGTCTAGTATTCTCTTATGAACAGTAGGAGGTTGGAACCCTTGACTTCAGGAGAGTTTGGCTGAGAGAAGGGGGGGCTTTGATTGGCTTAAAGTGGCACTAGGGGCGGAGGTGGGGCTGGTACCTGTGTGTTCATACGACAGTATTGGACTCGTCTGAAAAGGTGCTCATGAGCAGGGGTCTGGCTGAAGACTGGGCTGACTGGGGGACCCCCGCACTCGACTCAACTGGCTTCTTCTGGAAGTGTGAGGGAATTAAGAGACACTAATGACACCGTGACTCACTGACGTTACACACTTTTCACAGACACGGACAACAGGCCCTGAGGTTATACATGACGACACACACCGAGGTACACTTACACTTCACCCCTTTTGCAACCAGATATTATTTTAATGATGTTTGGGAGACAAGAAACACTTTCCCGGGGGGTTTTATGTGGGTAATATCATGTGTTTTTTGATATTTCACTATTTCAAAGTGTCCATGGACTCCATGATGTCATGGACACTGCGGCTCACTTATTTCCTGCTCCTCCACAAGGAGGAGCAGTGGACCAAAGCATTATGGGAATTGTAGTCCAGGACGGAAGTGAGCCCTGTTTCCGCAACATCATGGAGCCCATGGACACTTAATTGAAAGACTAAAATATCTAAAAACACATTACCCACGTAAAAACGCCAGGAAGAAAGTGTCTCCCAAACATCATTAAAATAAGCAAAAGGGGTGAAGTGGTCATTTAAACACCAGGCGAACAGTGAAACTCACATACAGATTTTCATCAACAGTAGCGTCTTCCAGTGGCGTTGTTAAGGAGGTCAGAGATAAATAGAACATGAAGCTGGTTTGACTTTCTGACAAAAACAACATACTATTCACAAAGTGATGATAATAATAATAATAATAATAGGAATGTAGGCCAGTTTTCCACTACACCACACCACACCACACATGTGCAATTCTTTCCAACATCTACAGTATGTTGAAAATCAGACACACGTACTAATACACACACGTACGCACACGCACACACACACGCACACACACACACACACACACACACACACACACACACACACACACACACACACACGCACACACGCACACACGCACACACGCACACACGCACACACACACACACACACACACACACACACACACACACACACACAGCCGTGAGCCGCTGAGGTTGTGGTGGGGGGTCCTGGGGATGCGGTATAGTTGGCTGAGGAAGTCTCATGCAGATCAAAGATGCTGTGCTTTGCGTGCTACATTCATCGGTGTGGACATGCAGAGGCAGTGGGCATTTGAGCAGCACAGGCAGCTTAACGGGTGAAGGTGGCTGGGAGTGCAGGGCACAGACTTACTTGGGGGGAGGGGGGCACAAAAGACTAAATCAGTGGTTCCCAAAGTGGGGTCCAGGGACCCCCAGGGGGTCCTTGAGGGAGTTCCAGGGGGTCTCCAGCTAAATGATAGATTTGGAACGAAATGGACCTTTATGGGGTCTGTAACTCAGTGTACAAATGGTTCCATTTGTACACTCTCAGAGTTAAATTAACAGTGATTTTACAATATAAATTAGGGGTCCCAGATATAGAAATGCCATTAAATGGGGGTCCGTAGATTAATGCATGTCAAACTGGGGGTCCTTGAAATTAAACGGAATGAGAATCTCTGCTAGAGCCGTAAAAATCTTCTTGGGGGTCCTTGACATGAAAAAGTTTGGGAACCACTGGACATTTTTATGGGTCACCTTAGTTTTTGTTTCCTACATTTGGTATTTATCAGTTTTTGTTTCCTACATTTGGTTTTTAAATATTATAATTATTTGAAAACATTAAAAAAACAGCTAAAACTTGTTTTCATTATAGTACAAAATCCAACGATTTTGTTCTGTAATGTCATGAAGAAAAGAAAGAAAAAGAATCGAAGAAATTCCATAAATTAGAACAAATATTTAAAGGTATATTCAGTGATTTCACTTAATTCAAATATCACTTATTTTTTTGTTTTGTTGTGATAATCCTCCCTACTATAGAGTGTGCTGACCATATAAGGAGTTCCTCCCTGTCCCCAGTTAACCCCTGGGGGTCAAAAAACCTTAGGTTTCGTTTTTGACTCTCTATCCTGATTGGACGAAAGGCTGGGTCCCACAGCCAAAAACGAAATCACTGAATATACCTTTAAGGAAGTAGTGAAAATAGCCGATCTAAAAGCTCACAACAAGTTGTGAGCTTGTAGATCTGCTATTTTCACTAATTTACGCCATAATATTGCAGGAAAGAAAGATTGTACCGCTCTAATCAACCACTTTTTAAAGTTAAACAGAGGCCAGTAGGACAGGAAAGAGACAGGAGGGAGAATGTGCAAGGAAACAACACAGACATGGCGACACATGAAGGTTAAGGAGCAGGCAGAAAGAGAAGAGGAGAGAGACCTCAGTCACTCCAAGAGAAGCTGTGAGTGCTGGCTGTCTGGGACAGCATGAAGATAGTGGACGGGCCCGAGGAGGGAAGGCGATGATGCTTCATCTATGGCCCCAGAACCAGGTCCGAGGAGGGAAGGAAGAGAGGCAATAAGAGGGTGAGACAGAGGGAGGAGGAAGAGGGTCTTAGTGAGGACGGAAAAGGCAAGAATCCATAGTTAAGGAGCAGAGTTTGGAAGCGTATAGAAGGAAAATAGGTTAAAAGTTAAAAGTAATTTTTGGTTAAAATGCTGCATGAAAGGTTATACTCTCCGAGATCCAAAAAAAGTTCTGTTCAATTCGCATACAGGAAAAAAACCCCACTGATGAAAATATCAACCCCACTCAGTGAGTAAGAATGTGTAAATTTGGCCTATTTCTTGCACAAAATGTAATTAATAGTCCCCCCCCCCCCGCCTCAATCTAATGTCTCTAGCTACAAGGTCACGCTTCTATAATCGACATGACATGAGCCGTGGGGACGATGGGATCCGTTCAAAATGGAAAGCCCAGGCGGAACTCATTTGCCTCCTGTGGAATGACTGATATTCAGTCGGAGGAAGAAGAGTTTTGCGACAGGTCTTAAGGCCTGCTATCGACACAGATGAGTTGCATCTTAAATGATGAGTGTGCTTCCTTCCGGCAAAACAAATAGCTGATTCCAACAGACAAAAAAAAGAACGCATTAAACACATTTCAACCTGTAGCGTAAAAGGCATCTATCACAGCAAAATGTGATGAAATCGTCACGCTCATTTGGTCATGTGTATTAGGTGTGTGCGCCAGTGTTGACAAGTCTGCTTATTTACCTCACCGCGTTTTTTTTTTCTTTACCCATTTTGGGTGGGAACCACTTTTTTATTTATGTTATACTTTAGCTATTGAAAAATAGCAGATCTACAAGCTCATATTGCTGCCGCGCTACGAGCTTGTAGGTCTGCTATTTTTTTTTTATCGTGAAAATGTGGCACAAATCTTTGAATATATTCTTTAACTAATCTTTGCTTCTGTGGGGTCCCTGGAACAACATATTTTCAGATGGCGGTTGGCGGCCAATTACACTGCGCAAAAAGCATGGAATACGGATGTGTATTATTACAGGAAACTCCCGAATTGTACCATCACACCTGAATATTACCGTATATTACTGTATAATGCCTGCTAAACTTAAGGTTTACGGGCAAATCTAGTGCCCATAATTACCCGTTAACTCTTTTCACGCAGTGTTACAGATAATTATTGGGGTCCTTGACATAGAAACAGTTTTTTCTGAAAGATGTCATGATTTAGAAGACATTATTACAATTTCGACGTCAGGCTAAATGGGTTAAAACGCGGTGGTGTCTTTGGCAAATCAAACAAGACAACATTTGTTTGATGTACAGTATGTATAATATAGTTGGCCATAGGTTTGTGGAGGAGTGTGAATCACATTGACTGTCAGAATCGGTCTGGAGTCTCTACTTATTAAGCCTCTGGCTCAAGTATGCGTGTAATGTTATAATAAATAACCCAAACATTAATGAATTCATATAATTACATAGTAATTATAATGATATATATGCATATAATACTTTATTATATGCACTTTATTATTTATGGCCTTATATTTGGGGTTATGTTTTGAGTCATTTTTACTGGTTGACTAGTTTACTAGTCGACTAGTTGTTTAACTACCTATTATGTAAAAAAAAAAAAAAAAAAAAAAACCTTTTTC
Organism: Protomyctophum parallelum; assembly: GCF_964188405.1. Classification (NCBI taxonomy): domain Eukaryota; kingdom Metazoa; phylum Chordata; class Actinopteri; order Myctophiformes; family Myctophidae; genus Protomyctophum; species Protomyctophum parallelum. The sequence continues at coordinate 19,465,293 of NC_139711.1, read as the reverse complement.
TTTTCTTTTTTTCATAAATAAATATTTGTATATTTAAAAACTGTGTACATTGGTGACTATAACTATAATCTACCTGATCTTGAGGCCTACAAAATCTGGGAAACCCCCCCCCCAAAAAAGTGGATTTACTAGTCGACTAGTTGCTTAATGTCCTAGCGTGTGTGTGTGTGTGTGTATCATTATGAGGATGATTATTTGTGTGTGTATCAATATGAGGATGATAATTTGTGTGTATGTGTGTGTGTGTGTGTGTGTGTGTGCGTGCGTGCGTGTCAGGCCTACCTGGCGTTGGGGCTTGCGCAGCACAGACAGCAGGATGTCGGGCAGCAGGCTGAGCATAATGAGCAGGATGATAACCAGCCACGCCGACACGGAGCTCAGCATGTTGGCGAACACAAAGTACAGACGCTGCTGCCTCAGGAAGGGCCTGCACAGGAGGGACGAGGGAGGGGGTTCATTTGGTCCACTGTTGTTTTTGGCAGCAAATTTCGATTTTAGTCCCTAGTCTCTTGAATAGTTTTCATTTAGTTTCAGTCACATTTTAGAAATGTATTTTTGTGGGCCATTGTAATGGCTGTTTTTACACATGCTGAAAATAGCCGATCTACAAGCTCACAATGCTTTTCATCAACAATTTATCATGGACAGCTCATACCACAGATATCTCCAAAAAGGTAATGAAAATGGCAGGAATGGTTGGGCGAATTACAGGGCTTTTATCTGAAGAGACGTTGAGGTTAATATCCAGTAGTCTGATTTATAGTCACGTTAACTATTGCTGTGCAGTATGGGGCAATGCAACTCAGACAGATATGAGAAAACTACAGATCACACTAAACAAGGCAGCTAGAATGGTCTTAAGATGTGGGTATGAAATTGACACGGGTGAACTGCATAACAGAATGGGATGGCCCACAGCACTTGAATGCATAAGAAAACAGTCTCTTGCATTGATTTCTAAAATAAAAACATCTAATAAACCAGTAAACATAAAGAATAAATTAACATTAGTTCGAGATAAACATCAGGTCAACACAAGATCAAGACACAAAGATATTTATGTTCTACCAAAAATAAAAACTAGTATGGGAGGCCGATCTTTTATTTCTAGGGCAGTTAAATTATGGAACTCATCACTATAGCTGAGATTGATTTTATTGATGCACTATCATGCTGTGATTTTGTTTTTTTGTTCTAGTTTCTGTGTTGGTATGCGGTCAGGTTTTCAGCTGGCTCAGGGGAGAGGACGACCCTGCCATGCATAGTCCACCATAGATAGGTGAATGAACTGTATCTGTCTGTGGGCAGGCATATGCTGTGCCTGTGTGTGCGTGAGTGTGTGCGGCTGTATGAGTTGAGGATTAGAGGTATAGGTATTTTTATCATGTTGTAACATTTAACTCACTGATGTCGTTTAGCATCAGTGTAATTTGAAATGTAATTTTGTAATGAAATATACTATTTTGTAATGTAATATAATGTATTGTGTTATGTTTTTAATTTATTTCTGGACTCTTGGAAGATTAGCCGAAAGGCTAAAAGAGATCCAAATAAAAATAAAAATAAATCAATCAAACAATGCGAGATCGGCTATTTTCAGCATGCAACCTATTGTAAAATGACTTCTACTGGATCTCTTGTCCACTAGTCCCTTCCTAACATTTTTGTTTAGTTTTTGTTTGTTGACAAAATCAACAGTATATTTAGTCATAGTTTTAGTCATCATCTTAGTTTTTATTTAGTTTTGTCAGTGAAAAAAGGTAGTCGATTTTTCGTAATAGTATTAGTCAACGAAAACAACACTGATTTGGTCCACTAAAAGTAGGAAGAAAAATGTTCGTCGAAAACTACATAACTAAATAAAAACACAAAGTTATGTTGACTAAAAACTAAAGGCCGATTCATACTCCAGTTTTTGGGCGATAAGGTGACCACTGAGCTGTGAGTCACTGATGGTTAAGAGCTTCACTGCTCACCCCAAACACATCTCTGTTTTTTTACTAACCAACGTTTTGGTGGTCACCTTATCACCAAAACTGGAGACTAAAATAAAAAAATAAAAACTAGCCGATCAGCTATTTTCAGCATGCAACCTAGCATGCAACCAAGTGTAAAATCTCCCTTTACGATGACAAAAACAATTGTAAGATTTAGTCGACTAAAATCTTATGATATTTGGTCGACTAAAACGAGTAAAACTAAAACACCATGTGATTCCTCCCCATCAGACTGGTCATTTAATAATATGTGTGGTCACTCATTGGGGTGCTCACCATATGATTCCTCCCCAGAAGAAGCTGAAGAACACGTAGAAGGCCAGCGAGCCCCAGATGACAAAGTGGTTGAGCCACGTCCAGTGCCTGGTGTCCAGCGCCAGCTGCATTGGGACATTAATCACAACATGTCAAACATCCACCATGGAACCCACTCTCCAGTTAATTCATGATTTTTTGGCTCGCTGAAGGAAGATGAGCCGGTGGCGCGATTACAGTCAAGCAAAAAACAAAAAGATTTACTGAACCACAACATTCCAATAATGACACACACAGACAGGACTTAGGATGAGAGGATCTAGGTAAACAGCAGCGGCACGTCAGTCAAGACGGTTTACCTTCAGCGTGACGGTGAACACGAGGACAGTGAAGACGATTGTTCCATATGACCAGTTCCCAAACACCTAGAAATTGAACAAGACAAACGGTTGTTTAATTAACATGAGCTCGGTGTGCTTAAAAAGGGCCACGCTAATCTGAATATCGCTCCATCCATCGTGAGGACATGAAAGAATCTAAAATCAAAAACTTCACAATGTGTTGTGTGACTTGAGAACGTTGGGAGCCGCCACATTACAGTATAATGCCTATATGCATGGATTCCCAATCTGTTGTTTGTAAAACAGTACGCAAAAATATGGAAGATTGAAGATGTATTCTATTGCCACTTCAAAAGCGCTTTAGGCCTGGGCTACACCTATATGGATCTTTTTCAAAACGGATATTTTCGTCCTCCGCTAAAAAAGAAAATCCCTGCCCATACGACAAAGATATCCGTGTCCACAGACAAATGCATAAACGTATTGAACACAGGAGAAAATCACTGCGGTAGCAGGTTTCAATTGTAGGCTATATTATATTTGATTATATATTCACACTTATGAGGTGACAAATACAAATGCATAGAGGCCTATCATATTTTTTTATGAAGGAATAAGTACCGGTAGGCTACCACAGTGGAAGTGGAACATGTTTCTTGCATTGTCTGTCAGCATGTCACGCTATGTGCGTAAATCTCCAAATCCAGACACTCGACCTCTCCATTATTAAAAAAAATATGAAAATCTTCACTTATTTATCCATTTCCAAAAACCTTCGTTTGAGTGGCCGAAAACGCAGCTTGCGTGTGGCTGAAAGGCCCAAACGCACAAAAACAAATGTGCGCTTTGAAAAAGATCCATATAGGTGTAGCCCAGGCCTCATCAATAATAACTGAATAGGCTATCTACAAGCTCACAACGTGTAGATGGCCTATTTTCGGTGCGTGCCTTGCTTCCATAGACGAAATGCTGGATTCTATTAAATCCAAATGACTTTAACACATTCCGGGGCGGGAACCCCTTTTGGTGTTTCAAGCATTATGTTATACTTTTTTGAAAATTTGTGAAAATGTGGCTCAACTTTGAATATATATTCTTTCAGAGTGAACGTTTTAAACTCAAGTCTTTGCTTCGGGGGGGGGGGGGGGTCCCTGGCTGGAACAACATATTTTTAGATGGGGGTCCGTGGTCAAATTCAGATAATTCTGGGGGTCCTTGACATGAAAAAGGTTGTGAACGACCGACATAGAAACATGGGTTTTTCAGAAAACTATCTTGGATTTAGAAGACATTTTGTAGAATTGTCCTCAGGTCTAAATGGGTAAATCCATCAGCTTTATGTCAGGGGGTGGTGGGGTTGAACCAACCTGGCCGTTGTCCTGCAGGGCTGGGTTGCTGAACAGGAATCGGACGCCGAAGAAGAAGAGCAGGCCCTGGAAGACTCCCAGCAGAGTCCAGTAGAAGAACGGGCCCCAGCGCAGCATGGCATTCTTGGCAATCTCCCTGAGACACACACACACAATAAAAAGGTTGGCACATTGACCAGAGTTGTTTTCGTCGACTAAAACTATCGCCTACCTTTTTCCACTGAGGAAAACTAAATGGAAACTAAGTGAAAACTAAGCTTTGATGACTAAAACTAAGACTAAATATGCTGACAATTTTGTCAATGAATACAAACTAGACTGAAATCATTTTACACTTGGTTGCATGCTGAAAATAGCCGATCTACAAGCTTGTAGATCGGCTATTTTCAAGTGTATTTTCAAGTGTAAAATCAGTCATTATGACAGTGACTAAAACTAAAATCAAAATGTGCTGCCAAAGACACTGCAAATCACCCGTGACAGACAATGTCTCAAATGATGTTGTTCATTTTGTCTATTCATTTTTTTTTTTTTTTTTTACGCCTTTATTGATTTTTTAAGGGATAGAAAGTAGGCTGACAGGAAACGGGAGAGAGATGGGGGGATGACATGCGGTAAAGGCCGTGTCGGGTCCGGGAGTCGAACCCGCGGCACACCGCGACTGGATCACCAGTCCGGTGCCCAGACCGTTACGCTACGGCCTGGGCCTGTCTATTCATTCTTTATTATTTATTGGGATTCCCATTAGCTGTGCCCCCTAGAGCATGGCTCTTTGCAGGGTCCATATTGAAAAACTATACATACATTTAAAAACGACATTACCTACATTAGAAGTTATATGTAATTTCCAGTAAGCACCTGTGTGGCAGTTGCTCAGGCGGTAGCCTGGCATTTTCGGGTTTCTGATCTGGTCGGGGGCGTAAATAACTTCACGCCATCAGGCGGCCCCTAGTTTAAGATCTGTTTAAGTTTGGTATCGTTTTTTTTAATTTATTTTTTTAATAATTTTTATCCCACGATTTTGTTTTATCCCAGTGTCAATTATTCAATGTAATCCTGGGCGCTACACTTCCTCTGGCTGCCAGGGGGAGGTAGTTTAGAGACCAGGGTTACTGCATGTTTTTGTGAGGGTATCTACCCTAGGGGACACGGGGAGAACATGCAAACTCCACACAGAAAGGCCCTTTCCCCAAACCTGCCTCGGGTATGGGCACTGATGACGCGGAGGAGGGAACACGCCTCCAGCGCCCACAGCGTCCCCAGCGGGAATCGAACCTAGGACCTTCTAGCTGTGAAGCGACAGCACTACAGACTACTGACCGGTATAATAGTTTATTTTGGTATAATAATGGTTTGGTATAATTTCATATGGCCATCTTTTATTATAACAAAAACAATGCGACGCTAACCGGAACATGATTCTTTTTTTTCTCCTTTTTGTCAGGTGAAACCTGACTAATGATCGCTCATGAAAACTAGACGACATCGTCATAGTCTAATCATACTGACGACCTGGCCTGATTGGCTGCCTCCTCTGGCCAATGGCACAGCAAGCAACGGCATGCAAAAAAATATAGATGCCTCATTGGTCGCTGCAATTCATTGGAGCGACGTGTCTCCAATGAAGGAAGTCAAGCGGAAGTGCAGTGCTTTTTACAAATCGTACAAAACAGTCATGACACACACATTACAATACAAAACAAGACAAACAACAACGTTATTAATACAACAGTACAACATCAGAGAAAGGGGGGGGGGATTACTAATAGAAAACATTAAAGAGTGAACACAAAGCAACAGTTCTCCGCAGCTTTCATATTTAGAAGTGCTGAAGGCATTTTCTGAAGGCACGCTGCGTGACGTCACTCATGCAACTCCTCCATGTCTCTCGCTGTCACTCAAGTGACTACTGGCCAATCACAGAGCGTCTTTTCCGGGACTTATGTTACGCTCATTGAAGGCAAATGCTTTGCAGGGAATCTCGGGAGAAATTGTGCCTTCAATTCTGACACGCGCCCCAGAGCCGGAAGAGGCGTCTACGTTTATATGTCTATGTATGCCAACGGTAACTCTATGCATCCATGCACACACCTCTGGCCAATGGGATGGGACAGCAAGCAACACTGCGCAAAAAGCATGGAATACGGATGTGAATATTACAGGAAACTCCCGTTAAACTTTCCAACAAACTCCGGTAAACTCCCGAATTGTACCATCACACCTGTATATTACCGTATATTACTGTATATGCCTGCTAAACTTGAGGTTTATGGGAAAATCTAGTGCCCATAATTGCCCGTTAACTCCTCTTTGCATGCAGTGCAACAGCATGCCAACAGCATCCATGCACACGCGCACAGAATCACTCACATCTTTTATACGGTCGGGTCCGTCGCTACGGAAAATGCGGGTCCTACACGCATTAAGCCATTAACGTTGGTCCGGCTGGTTTCGTTTTGTCCAACGCAATTACGTGAAACAGCATGGCTGTGCCTGCACATTTCTGTGTACTTCTGTGTCGCACATGGAAAGCGACTGAACAATACCATGGATATATAGAGACAGTTTCCCTGTGCTGCTGTGCACAGTGGAGATGATGCACAACTCCAGGTGCGACCTACAAAACTGACTGAAGCTGATCATTCACGGCTGTAACTATACATCTCCAGAAGAGTCCTGCAGACAATCTCGTCTCTCACTCTAGTCCACTTCTCTACAATGCCATTCTAGCCGCATTACAATCACTATGTGATCATTCTTTGTTTTTTTCCACACAGGCCAGTTTGGAACAAATACCAGGCTTTGCTATGGTGTGGAAAAGCCTGGTTCTTTTCTTTTTTTTTAACGTACATTTTATCTTCCGAGCGTCCCTGGCACAAAACATTTTCAAAATGAGGGTCCTCTGCAATTTGTTTTAAAAGGTTTTGCCATTCAGTATGGCAAAACGAGACAACGGTCATTCCCAAATGTACCTGTAGAGGGTAGCGTTGCTCAGCAGCACCTCCATGCTGATGTGCTGCTCCAGCAGACTGTAGGCCAGGATGGGCATGGAGGTGAAGCAGATGTTGTACATCGTCAGATAGGCCGCGTCATACAGGGGCTGGGGGGGGGGGGGGGGGGAGGAGGAGGGAAGGAAGGAGGCAGGAGGGCTGGGGATTAATATATTGGAGAGGACAAGACTTGGGCAAGCATGAACTCGGTCACACAAACTCATATTTATTTTTGCGCGTGCGTGTGCGCGCGCGCACACACACACACACACACACACACACACACACACCCACACACACCCACACACACACACACACACACACACACTGCAGCCATTCCAGGGTCAGAGAGAGGGCAGGTCAACCAGAGGGGAAACGTGTGCAGGAGGGAACACAGTCTTCCGTGGAGAGAGAGCACCTTGACGACAATACTCACTTGCTGCGAATAGCCACAGAAGAACTGGTACAAGAACTGAGGTAAGATGAAGCAAAGGTTCTGCAAAAGGAGAAAGACAAGAGGCTTGGATTTAAAACGCTTCACTTGGCCTCACTCAGGCATGTTTTGTGACAGTGTTTGGTGAAGATGAAACGCCATAGTTGAATCAATTCATGGACTGTATATAGCAGTGGTTCCCAAACGTTTAAGCTCAAGAGAAATGAGACATTTGTTTGGCCGAGTTACAAAACTGGTAAAAATAGCAGACTACACGCCGCTTCGTGACGTGTCGCAGAGCTTGTAGAGCTTCTAATTGCACTACTACTTAAACTTAAAAAAAACCCAAACACAATCAGCGCCGGGATTTCTTTCAAAATAACAGCTCGGGGTGCCGCGCAGATATGGCAGGTTTTACTCTGAAAGCCCTTCCGTTCCGTACAAAAACACAGAGAAATAATGTTGCTTGCATACCTCGCTATGATTACGATAAAGTCGCTCGATATTCCCTCACGTTCATATTTTAACCCATTCTGACCGGGCACCCATTTTGGTGTCAGCATCATGTTATGCTTTAGCTATTTAAAAAAAATTGAAAAATCGAAGAGCGACTGACATTTTTAGAATCTGATCTCAGGTCAGAATGGGTTCATCAGACCAGTGGGTGTCCGGTGGAAACCTCGTATGAATCTGATCTCAGGTCAGAATGGGTTAAACGAGAGGCATGTTGAAGTTAGAAATGAAGAGAGTAGTATATCCATTTGGTCAAAACCATGGAGAGCTCCCTAGATTAGGAGATACGAGGCCTTTCTTTCTGAGCGGTAAACAGGGAAGTGAATGGCAGCGCGCATGCGCGAACAGCAAGGAGTAAGGTGCAGAAGGAGAGGCCAACCCCCCAAAAAAAGGAAAGAAAATCGGAATATTTTTCTTTCGTTTGACATCAATGAAAATGAGCTATAGGTTGGATTAGCTATGACGGCTACACACGTCCTACGGTCTAAATGGGTTAATGGAAATGACAGACAGAGCATCCTACCTTGTAAAAGAAGTACTGCACAAGATGGGCGATGCGGACGTAGTACAGGTGCCCATGTGCCAGTAAAAGCTTCTTGAGGTGTTTCAATTTGGGGATAGCATAGTCGCTGTTCCGCACTGCCTGACGCCCCTCTTTGCCCTTTATACCTGTAATGATACTCACAGCATTAAAAACAACAACAACAACAAAAGTTTCTTCAATTAGGGACAGCACGTTTGGAAAAATCCCTTGAAGTGAGTTCTGGCACGCTGCAGGATTCTTACCGATGCCAACATGCGCCTCCAAGATCATGCTGACATCGTTTGCTCCGTCCCCCACGGAGAGCGTAATGGGCTTGCCTTTGGAGTTCTTCACCATCTTCACAATCTAAGGACGGAGCCATATGAAGATTATACAACCACTTAATGTAACCACTTTTTAGACCAGACGTCGATTCTACAAATGTCTTCTAAATCACAACAGTTTTCTGAAAAACCCATGTTCCTATGTCAGTGGTTCTCAAACATTTTCATGTCAACGACCCCCAAGATTATATGTAATTGGCCACCGACCCCCATCTGAAAAAAATTTGTTCCAGGGAATTTTTGGTTCCAGTTCCAAACCAACTGTACCAATTAATTTGGTTAAAAATTAATGCAAAAAAAAAGAAAAAAGAACCCCGGTGCAGTGTTGTTTTTGACAGCAAATTTAGATTTTAGTTTTAGTCATAGTCTCTTGAATAGTCTACTAAATACCGTAAGATTTTCGTCGACTAAATCTGCAGTTGATTCAGTCAACTAAAATGTATTTTGGGGGGCCTTGATGCCGTCGTGTGGTGGTCAAATGAGGAAGTAGACGGTTCGGTTCATCCAGGTGCTTCAAAACGCCATTTAGCAACTTCCACTGAAATGAATACCGGAATGAATATCCTTGTATTACTCTATGGTCCGGCCAGGTTGTGCTGTGATCTGACCTGTGCCTTCTGCAGCGGCGCCATGCGACAGCAGAGCACGGCGGTGCAGTTCTGACAGATCTGCAGGAACAGGCTCTTGTAGTAGCTGGAGTTGGCCTCGGACGACGAGTTGAGCACCATGGAGAGCGTGGCTCCGTCTATGATGAAGCCGTAGTCCTGGTTGGCTTTGCACCAGCTCCTGTCGCAAAAAACCCCACAAAACACACACATACCTCTAATGAATGCCACTGCAAAATACACCACATACAGTTCATGACATCTGAATTCTGCCATCCACATTTTGGATTTAATTCGTGCCTTTGTACCGCGACGCTGCCGCCATGTAAAAGCTTCTGACGAAAGGTAAAGGGTGTGTGCTTGTTCCAATGCTGCTAGAGTGTATGTAGCGAGTGTGTGTGTGTGTGGCACTGTCTGGCACTGGGAACTGGGGTTTATGCTAACAGCTAGCGGTAGAGATAGAGTTTAGAGCGGTAGAGAGAATTTTTTTGTATTTGTCAAGTCCCGCCCGTGGTTGTGCCCCTCTTCACACCCATTGGTTGCCGTTTCGTGGTTGGACAAAAAACCTCTCTCTCCGGCGTCCACTACCATTGAAATAACATGTTTTTCAGTTGCTTCATATTGATATTCTGTGCATTAAATTCTTATTTTAAACTTGGTGTCAGTAAAAAGGAACATCACAGGTGCAGCATGGTGACTGGGCATATCATGTTTGTTTTTAGTTTTTTCCAAATTCAACGTTTTAGCAAATTCAACATAAACAAGGCGGAACGAGGGCGGAACAAGGAAGAAAGAGCCTGCTGGTTAGTCAGTCGGGGACCAATCAGAAGAAGGCCGACAACCGACCTTTGCCTGTTACAGGCCAGACGCTCAATTGCTCTATGTTGGAAGAATGTCAATGCCCCTACGATCGGCTTTTGGCTGAGGAACTTAACAACCAGTTTGGCACATGAGAAACTAACATATGTAATTAGGAAGAAACCTGCGGTATTCTATAAGATATGGGAGAAGTTCTTGGACTTCATTAAGCGAGGTGATATTGAAGAGGCTTTGGATGTATAGTGGTTATTTAACAGCAGTATAACATGAAAGTATTCTTACAAATGCATGGTAGGGAAACGTTTTCATGGCAAGAGCAAGGACAGCAACATTTACACTTATTAGCCCACAGAGCCCCATTTGAAAAGTATCAAGGACCCCCAGTTTGACATGCACCTATATATGGACAGTCGCACAGATCCAATTTGCAGGTGGATTTGCGTCCAAAACGGTCTCAATTGTGAGCTTTGGCTTGAGAGAACTCATGGCTTTTGCAACCTGTGATGTTGTGAGCTTGTAGATTAGCTGTTTTCACCGGAGCGTGCGCTGTAGCCACTTCACGCTGTGTGTGTGTGTGGCTTATGTTCAAGACAGTTGTATCTCGTGTTGTGTTTATAGCGAACTGAAAACGGCCACGCGATGACGCACGCGCACACATACGCACGTGCGCACACACAGCTTAAGTAGTTTACACACACGCTCACAGCGAAAGTAGTCTGCACACACACGCACGCACACACACACTAATCCAGCCAGGCAAGGGCAGAAGGTTCCTATTATAACGACAGTGGGTGCCCACCTCAGAGTAGCCTGCTCACACGCTTTTAGCGAGGTGCTAAGCAAGGGTTGTTTTGGTATATCAATCAATCCGTCCACTCCATGTGCGTGCGCACGTGCACTCTTTTCGTGCGCGGCTGCACGCTGTTTCACCCACGTTTGGTTAAAAGTTATATCAAGTGATGTTTTAACATTACAAACTTTCTAAATAACTTTAGTATTCAACCGTTTCAACGTGTCGGGGTCCTAGCAAGTCCTTCTGTCTACAGAGAAGAGAACTGAGCAGCAACACAGGGAGGGGCGGTGCGGTGGGAGCAAAGGGTCAGATCTTCAAACCGCATTGAGCCTCGACACGTTGTTAGCTTGTAGCTCTGCTCTTTTTGGCGAACGACACCGCCGTTCAGAAATATAAATTTAGGTATAGAACCACGACAATAGAATGTGCACTTGCTGTAGACAGAGACTTGTCTTTATCACGATTGAATAGTCAAATCCTGTAGTCGCACCTGTGCTACAAATCTAATTTTACAACTCGCACGGTGATATTTTTAGTCGCAAATGTGAGTACCTAGTCGCACTGTCGAGCCCTGGGAATAGCTGTAGTATGCGTCTGTCGTCTGAGTTGTTTTCCCTGTGTGGTCAGATGCCTGCCTGGGGGCGGTGTGAAAAAGGGTAGGTGCCTCTGTGTTGGTGGAGAAGTGTGACGATTATGACGTCACAGCAACTTTGCCCGTGGGATCGTGTGGTGATGTAAAAACAATATCTGTACAGTAAATATGACAGTTGCGTCGGTAAAATGTAGCCTAGCTGGATTGTGGGAGCGTGCAGATTTTTTTTGGCATGGAGAGATGTGTGCCAATAGTGTGGCTCGGTCGGAGATAGACCACGGACAAATAAACAGGTTTTTATTAATTATTAATTATTAATCTAAAATGGCTTCGTTAAGACCTCCATATTATTATGGTCAATGCCTGTGTGAAAAGTGGGAGCGATTGGTGCAGGCAATGAGGAGATACGCCGGTTCATATGTAATGGTGACAGACTGACCTGGTGGCGCCTCCTTTGGCGGGGGGCACGTCCTGCACGGCCTTCTTGTAGTAGTCGAGCAGCAGCTCGTGCAGGCGCTCCTCGCGCTTCCTGCTGCCGTCCTCCAGCGTGCGCACCGTCAGCTCCAGCAGCTCCGTGCTCCGCTGGAACAGGCGGCAGGCGTAGCACGTGGACTTGGCCGTCTCCATCTTGTCGCCCGTCAGCACCCACACCTTCATGCCGGCGCCCTGCAGCGCCTCCATGGTCTCCGCCGCCTCCTCCTGGAGCCTGACGGACGGACAGACGGACGCTATTTTATATATTTTCTACCCATTTAGGACCGACACCAGATGTCTTCTAAAACATGACAGTTTGCTGAAAAACCTATGTTTCTATATCAGTGGTTTTCAAAATATTTCATGTCAAAGACCCCAAAAATTATATATATTTGGCCACCGACCCCCATTTGAAAAAATGTCTTTCCAGGTAACCTCCAGAAGCAAACATTTGACTAAGAAACGTTCGCTCTGAAAGAATATTCAAAGATTTGAGCCACCTTTTCATGATTTTAAAAACAATAGCAGATCTACAAGCTCGATTTAGAAGGTGTTTTTAGAATCAGCCCTCAGGTCTAAATGGGTTAATCGGTGCCAGATATTTGCCTTTTTCTTTACCCAGTTATTATCCTCCATCTTCCATCTCTGCCGCTGAATGGCTTGTGTAGTAACTAATTGGTTTTTAAAAAAAAGGAAAAATTCTCTAATGTAAAAAACTGGTGTCCCTTGACAAAAAACAGCCAAAACATCAGAGAACAGGGAAGGCCGTATTTTTTGTTGTTGCTTATCTGTAGTTTAGACCACGAATCACAGCTTTCTAAGGGTCCATGAGCTGGTATCTAAACACAGGTTGATATGATAACTTTTAAATATGTTAAGTTTGTGGTAGAAAACCACCAGCGAGGGCAGTTCTGGAAAATGAAAGACAAAGTATCAAAAATATCAAATGGGTCCTCCTCTCCAGTCAGTGTAGCTTGGCGTAGGGCTTATGAATCATGTCGTGGAGCCGTAAAAGAGACTTACTGTCTGCCCGGTGAAGCGGTACAGAAACATCCATCTGCTGCTCCACATTCCATGTTATTACAATACTTCAAATGACCACGGATGGGACTTATGGGCTGGGCCTTTAAAAAGGGGAATACTATTCGTTTTCAACCTTCAACAATGTCATTACAGTACCTTGTGAGTTGTTAGTGTGGACAGGAGAAAAATGTTACACTCCATTGCTCTAAATGGGAAAATCGATCACGTGATCAGTGACTTACGGCCGGTGTTCTCTCTAAGCCGCCCTCTAGGCAGTCTCATAGACTTGAAGGGGAAATATAAAATTAAGACTTGTTTGAGCCAATTCAGTTATAAGTGCTATGTCTTGCAAAACACCAGAGTAAACTACTAAAGGTGTGCTCAGAGATCAAATATCTATTCGATCTGATCTCAGCGCTTACGTAAAAAGTCGATGCAAAGATACGACTCGGCGCAACGTTATATCGAGTGGCGCAAAGTGCAAACCAAAGCATTTTGTAACTTCAGAATCTTCGCTTCAATGAAAGAGTGAGTTGGAGACAGTGAGAAGCAAAAGTGAACGAGTGAGCAAGAGAGAAAGAGAGAGGAGAGGCGTTATCATGGACGTTGGCACACCTGTCCTCCACGGCCGTAGCTCCTATGAGACTCATGCCCGTCTCCACCTGGTTGTAAACAGCCATGAGCATGGCCTCTCGGTCCTGCAGAGCCAGCCTGGCTTCCCTCAGCCCTGCGTCTGCCTGGGAGTACTCCTCTGCACTGAGCGACTTGTAGGCCACGCACAGCGTCCGGTAGCCCTCCTGAAGCATGGAAGAAATACAAACAAACAAACAAATAAGAGCCTCTTCAGGGTCACCATCTAAATTATATGTTTTGGGGCTTGTGGACTTTCCCACCCACCATCTGACATTTTTGTGCCAGGGGACGTCCCCAGAAGAGAAGAGATTTGTGTTTAAAAACAATCTAAAATGTTTAAGATGCATAAGAGAAGATGCACAAGCTCAAAGCATGCTGCGCTAATATGATTGTGACACTATTTTTAACTAGTTTAGCTGGGGACCCCCTGATAACCCTCCAAGGACCCCTGGGTTTCTTGAACCGACTTTGAATGAATGAATGAATGAATGTCTTTATTGCAGACTCATGGTCGACAGAAAAAAACATAGATCAGTGGTTCTCAAATACAACTTGTTGTATGTTATTCTAACTAACTTAAACTAACATTAACTAGCATGGCATGACAAGTGGCGTGCACAGATAGACACTATGTGGTGCTAGAGCACCTGCCCTTTGCCCTCTGGACAGCAATGTGCCCTTTTGAAAAAAAATATTTTTTCTTTTTTGTATAGTGTACAGTACTGTATAGTATGTGGACCATGATGACCATTGATCAATTCTTGATATAAAAAAAAGCTTCTAATATATAATTTATGCCCCAAAATCTATAAATCTCAAACTGGTCGGTTCCACGCGCTGCACAAGGTGCCCTTTTTTTCGACTGGAGCAACCAGCCCCTCTAAATGTCTGTGCACACCACTGGGCGTGACCCACCGTAGCGTTGCGTTCCACGTGCGTACGTATCCTCTCCACCTCCTCCTGTCTGACACGGGGGAAGATGGAGGAGTCTGCGCCCTTGCAGAAAAGCAGCGTTTCACCTGGAGCAACACACACACACACACACACACACACACACACACACACACACACACACACACACACACACACACACACACACACACACACACAGAGCTTAGTCAGGGCTGAGGGTCCCCAACAGGCCCTAAGTCAATGGCAATAAACTTGAAAGCATTTTGAAAAAAGGTTGCCCTCAGAAATAATCCAATCACTTGATTTAATTGTTAATTTCGTTTCTGGCCATCCGGCATTAATCAGTGTGTGCAAATGATGACACAGCTGAAACCTCATTCCCAATTACCAGTTATGAGCACACGTTTCCAGTTTCACTTGATTCTTCTGTAACATGATTCTATTTGTTGGTGTAATTAATGATTGGTAATCGGGAATGAGGGTCGACTGAAAACCCACTCTATAAGTAATGGTTACACGTTATCACATATCCATCGATCATGTACATTTGTGACTCTTTCTGATACAGTCATGGCGGCAAGACTAACTGTTCAGGAGAGGAGAAAAACTGATTTAAAAAAAAAAAATATATATATATATATATCCAAAATGAGTTAATAGCACAGGCAGACTCTTCACATACTAGAGCATATCTGAAATAAATACTTAAACATGTAGCTAGGTGTAATGTTAAGAGACCACAGAAGTAAACCTTTCAAGCCCGTTTTCTCAACTTGCTGTTTTCTGCAAGACATTTACTCTATCAGTCATATTTCCAAAACTGGTGGGTCAAACTAAACAACCAATATGTCAATTTGAAGCTATGATTCCCTGCCTTCACATTAAAGAAAAAGAGAAAAAATGTAAAACTTCAATGACGTAGTCTCGGTCAGAAACTGTCACATTTTGATCTCCGGCTCACCTGATTTACTTCTGACTATGACACTCATTCGCCGTCGCACAGGGTCAAAGTTCAACACGTGGAGCAGCTCGTACCTTTTTAGAGGGAATCCAAGAAGCCAACGTCACATTATAAAACATTCAGCGAAAGTACAGTTAGTTAGGGGTAATTAGCTTAAGTTGTGGCAAATCTGGGAAAAGAAATGTTTACCACTAGCTTTCTTCACAGATGTGTTCATAAAGGTGTCTACTAAGTACTATCACAGAAACAATTGTTCCAAGCCAACTCCCTTGGGAAACTTTGTGGGAGCCAATCAAAGTTGGGGTACTCGGAGGGCCTAGGATAAATGCAGGACATTATGAGCTTCTGAGGTGTGTAAATAAGTTTATTTTGGGGTGCTGAATCTGTTCCAGCCATTACCTTTCAGTAAAAATGACTTGCTTTTGTATGTCCCAAACATGCGTAATAACTAATATGTCACCATTGTCACCAAGCTTCCATCCATTCTCCAGTATGTACTGGAGTATGAATGGAAGCTGCCAATCTCTGGTCTGGATATAAGCTCGGAGAGAGTGCTGTGCTACTGCTCCTGTTGTTGGGGGCAGATTTTCAGATACTCCCAGTAGCTGAAGATGTCAAACCTCCCAAAACTTTCGTGCGATTTCCCATGGAACATGAACTTGAATAGTTCACAGCTGGCTGTGATGATGTCCTCCTTGTTGGCTTGGATGTCCAAAACTTCCATAGCCCTCTCCACTTCAGTCTTGCAGAACTACTACCGCTACTGGGATTATCAAACCAGAACAACTGCCCCCAACAACAGGAGCCGCAGAAAAACTCTCTCCGAGCTTATATCCAGACCAGAGATTGGCTGCTGCTGCAAAGTCCATCACTGGATGTATGTACAGTACATCCAGTGTACCACCACCAAGCTTCCATCCATAATCTCCATCCATAATGTACTGGAGTACGGATGGAAGCTTGGTGACAAAGGCTATGAGTCTGTACCGTCAATGAACAGACCCCATCACACCAGACGTTAGTCAGTTGCAACTATGAGGGGGAGTGTACATACTGCATTTTAATGCACAGTGCATTTCTGCTTGTTGTAACTGCCATGAACAACAAGCTAGATGACAAGAGCAGTGAGGGAGATGCCAGGGAGTTGGAAGAGTAGAGATGTTTATTCATATTTGTAATTATTGTTTACAAAAGCATACTTAAATTTTAGCACCGTAGTTTTTATTATTATATTGTGATATCATAGAGCCATGAAATTCGGCACATTAATTCCCCCCTTATTTTTGTGACAATAGTCTTTCTGATTCTGAAAAGAATAAATCAGTTAAATCCATTAAAGATACTACTACTTCTGTTTCAACAGTTAGTTTAAATTAAGATGCATTTGTGATAGTATATTAATAAAATGCTTTTTATATTTTAATATGCCCCCCACACCAACACACAAACGGAAAAGAAAACAAGAAAACATCATAGACATCCATTGAGATATGCATAAAATGGATTATTAGTTTTTATTACACTAGTATGTCTGGGACATACAAAAGCAGGCATGGCCAATTTTATGGCCAGAAGTCATTTTTACTGAAAAAGAATGGTTGGAACAGATTCAGCACCCAAAAAACCCACCTCACAAGCTGAATATTGGCCAATTTGAAAATGTCCTGCTGCCCTCCGTTTACCCCAACTTTGATTGGCTCCCATAAAGTTTCCCAAGGGAGTTGGCTTCGAACTATTCTTTTCTGTGATAGTAGACACCTTTATGAAAACATCTGTGAAGAAAGCTAGTGGTAAGCATTTTTTTTCCAGATTTTCCATAACTTAAGCTAATTTTCCCTTATTAAGTACACAGACGCGTGTTTATTTAAAACATAGGAAAATGGAGGGGTGCAGGGGGAGTCTGGGGGAACACACGGCACTCAATATATCTTTAACTGTGCTGACTTACATTTCCACATCATTGTTCCTGTTCAGGACTTTCATGTTCTTGCTCTCCATGCCCAGGAACGTGAAGCCATACCTGCAGATGGAGACAAAGTCTCAGGAATGAATGAGCATCATCTTTACAACTCCTTTTGGTTCGGTTTGAACCGTCTTCACCGTCCATCAACGGACACCCTAGTTGAGAGAGAGATGAAGCGACTAGCGACGGGACCGCGGTGGGCCGTCTAACACATAATCTTGTCTTAGAATTGGACGGAATGATTTAGATCAAGAGTTATTCACGTTTTCGTTCTCGTCGCCTGAAATGGGGGGGGGGGGGGGGACATTTTCGATGACGTCCCACCGGAAAATAACATTGAGTGTTCTCCGTCTTGAGCGCTGACCGTTACTAATTGATAGGGCGGAGAACTCCGCCCTGTGCGCTCAGGGTGTACTGTTAACCATTTAAACCGTCAATAAACTTGACCTTCGGCTCTGTACTTTGTCTTGCGGATAAACCAGAAGGCTTTCCCGTCTTTGGCTTCCCATATATATATATATATATATATATATATATATATATATATATATATATATATATATATATATATATATATATATATATATATATATATATATATGCTCACCTCATGGCTCCCTTGACTAGGGCCACCTCGTCGGGCGAGGAGGCGATGAAGCCCCTCTGCTCCTCCAGCGGTGGGAGGTCTCCGTCCTCCTCCCCATGGGGCAGGCCATCCAGGTGGTCCAGCAGTGGAGCGTCCCTCTGCGTGGCCTGCTGGACCTGCAGGTCTGTGGGCTCCTTCACCTGCACCGTGTGGCACAGGCACAGCGCCCGCAGAAACAGCTCTTCTTTCTCCTGATCGCAACAACAACAACAAACAAGAAAACATGTTACTTAGCCCATTTAGGCCCGACGTCGAAATACAAAAAATGTCTCCTCATGAATCCATATTTCTATGTCAGTGGTTCTCAAACATTTTCATGTCAAGGACCCCCAAATATATATGTAATTGGCCGTCGACCCCCATCTGAAAATATGTTGTTCCAGGGACCTTCCAAAAGCAAAGATTTGAGTTAAAAACATTCGCTCTGAAAGAATATACAGTATATTCCAAATTTGTGCCACATTTTTCAAAAATAGCAGACCTACAAGCTCGTAGCGTGATACTCGGTGCTGCGCTATGAGCTTGTAGATCTGCTATTTTTCAATAGCTAAAGTATAACATAATTCTTAAAACACCAAAAGGGGTTCCCGCCCAAAATGGACTAGGTAACACAGTGATGTAAATAGGTTTCAATGTAATGGGTCCCGGGATGCAGGGATGGGTAGTCTCAGGGACATTTTATGAGTCCCACTTCAACGACGTTAGAGTCATATTTAGCCATTTTTTACAAATTGCAGCATTTAACTCCCATTTCATTTTATATGGTTATAATGTGGTTATATTCATGTAGAAAACAGAAGAGGAAATGATTATTATTACTAAAGCTAGCAAAATAAACTAGAATAAAAAAAACAGTACAGTAGTACAGTAGTGCATCCCGTGGATGCAGAGGACGTTGTTTTATTGCGTTTTGGGATGCAAAATGCACATTTTAATCTCTGTATCAAATACTGCAATGTAGAAAAATTCTCGTAAAAGTTCAGTGATCAAAATGTACAAAGAAAATCAGATTTTTGTTGGAGATAGCCATCTCATTTTCAAGGTGTACCCATGAAACATGAACAGGATACATAAAAACATACATAGATGTAGATAATATACTGAACAAAAGTACAAAAGGATTGGCATCGAAATGTACTTAAAGTACCAAAAGTAAGAATGCATATGTCGCACAACGACATATTCAATAGAGAAGAAACCTTTATGAAAACGGAAATACAATATTTAATAATTGATGAGGTGACTAAAATCAAACGTTCAATAATTCATTTCAATAATAGCTTGTTCTGGGGAAACGGCAAACGATAATATGGCTCTTTGACTGACCTTAAAAAGTATTTAAAAAATAGCACGGAAGCAGAAAAGTGGATTACTGCCGTGCGACGCGCGCCCCACGCACACACACACGCACACGCGCACACACACACGCACACGCACACGCACACACACACACACGCAAGCACGCACGATGCACAGTAGCTGCAGTGGAGTTTAGATAAAGACATGGTTTTACAACCGGGGTTTGTCTTTATCATTAACTTCTCGTCATTATTTCTTATCAACGGAAGCTGTTGAAGCTCATAAAGTAATATCAGGTGCCTTGGCCGCTAGCCCCCCCCCCCCCCCCCCTCCCACGTTTATTTAGTCACATGCATATGTTAACATGTCAAGGAAGAGTGGATGTCTGGAGGATATGCTGTTAGGGGCCTGCGCCAGTGTGAGTGTGTGTGTGTGCGTGTGTGCGTGTGTGTGTGCGTGCGTGTGCAGCAGATGGAGGGACACCGCTTCTAACCACCCACCCTGCCAGCTTTTTGCTGCAGCTTGTTCACAGGCCCATCTGTGACACAGAAGCCGTCCAGCTCCGATCCCGCGTCGCGGTACTTGTACTGGAAGCCGTCGATGCAGCACTCGATGAACTCCATGTTGTTCTGGGTGAGTGTGCCCGTCTTGTCCGTGAACACGTACTCCACCTGCATGCGGGGGGCGTTGAGAACAGTGTTTTTATTTTAGCTTTAGTCATATTCTCTTGAATAGTTTTCATTTAGTTTTAGTCACATTTTAGTCACCTGGTCACATGTCTTCGTGTTAGACTAGTTTTAGTCGACTAAATCTACAGTTGATTTAGTAGACTAAAATGTATTTTGGCGGGCCTAGATTCCGTCGTAATGACTGTTTTTACACTCGCTGAAAGTTTTCTGCATGCAACAACCAGGTGTAAAATGACATACTGGATCTCTTGTCCACTAGTTCATTCCTAACATTTTAGTCTAGTTTGTATTTGTTGACAATATATATATATTTTTTTTAAGATATTTTTTTTGCGGCTTACGCCTTTTATTGATTTTTGAAGGGACAGACAGTAGGCTGACAGGAAACGGGAGAGAGATGGGGGATGACATGCAGTAAAGGCCGTGTCGGGTCCGGGAGTCGAACCCGCGGCACACTGCGACTGGATTACCAGTCCGGTGCCCAGACCGTTACGCTACGGCCTGGGCCTTGTTGACAATATTGTCAGTATATTTAGTCTTAGTTTTAGTCGTCATAGCTTAGGTTTCATTCTGTTTCTATTTAGTTTTCATTAGTGGTAAAAGGTAGTCAACGGACATTTTTCCTCAGATTTTTCGTCGACGAAAACAACACTTATAGTTATTATGACTGGCACTTTATATCCTAGCACTTTTTCTGAATGTAGCCTTTCTTTGATTTTATACCTGCACTAGATGCGCCCAGACCTCTGTTTATGCTATGGTGTCTCATGTCTGTTGTCCTGTATTGTTTGTATTGTTTGCTGTAAACCTAATTGCCCTTCTGGGACATTAATAAAGACCTTGAACCTTGACAACTGTTGTCATAATAACGGTGCCAGATCAGTGAATGCCAGAGGTCACGCCGGACGTCAGCTGAAAGGTTAGATGGCGTGTGTATCCATAACAGTGTATTACTATGACACGATAATACTACCGGTACATGAAGGAAAATGTTGAACCACATTTAATATGTTTGTGCAAGCAGAATACACCTAAAATTGGTTTTGTTCGCGTGAAAAGGACTTTGCAATGACTGAATAAGTGATAAACTACATACTGACTGTAAGTAAAGAGCATTAACGTACATTTGGCAGCTACACACACAGATAAGAGTGTGAGATTGAGGTATATGCCGCGGCGCACTCACACACACACACACACACACACACACACACACACACACACACACGCACTCACTCACGCGCACGCACCATGAATGGGCTCCAACAATAAGATTGGAGCAATTACTCCCCTGACAGAATTACAGCGCATAAATCAGTGTAACGAAGCGTCACCTTTAATTTAAGTAATCAACTGGCAAACCATGCGAGGCTGATCTATTTACGACTGATCTATTTAAGTTGGGAGTGCAGTAAAAAGAAAACACAGGAGGAGTCGGGACAGCACAGCCATCGGGTTCAATTAAGAGGCTGCGACTTGGGAGTCACAGCCACTCTGGTAATTCACCCAGAGCTCAAGGCAGGCTCAAGTATACATCCGACGAGACATTTGTCAAGTCTCTAAGGATCCCTCGAACCGTGTCAATATTACACACGATTTGATCATTTTACCTTTCACAGGAATTTGACCGGTGTTTAACTAACTTACAATGGAGGAAAATCATACTGCAATTAACATAAAATATGATTATTTTCCTACTTATATGGATCCCAAATGACTGGCCTATCCTGTTTGTGATTTTCATGGACAGGATCTCGAGGCGAAGTCGTGGAGGAGAGGGTTATTCGGCTCCGTGAGCTAAGGGTTGCATCACTGCTTCTTTGCAGATGATGTGGTCCTGATGGCACCATCGGTCCAAGACCTTCAGCTCACAAGATAATATTCAAGAGACCATGACTAAAACTAAAATCTGCTGCCAGTCCGTATGCTAACCTGCCCCAGCTCCTCGTTGAGGTCTGAGGTGTTGACCAGCGCGCCCTCCTGGATCTCGGGGTCAAAGAAGTCCCGGTCCCAGGCGATGAAGAAGGAGCCCAGGAACTTCTGCATCTCCACCGTCACATACATGGACACGGGGATGATGAAGTTGAACAGCACCATGAAGGACAGGAAGTCCGTGAACATCTTCAGATACTGTCGGAGGAGGAAACAAGGCAAGGAGACATCAGAATGTTGTTGCTTAGCAGAAAGGAAATATATTTTCGTGAACAGAAATGACAAACAGAAAATGCCAGCTTCCTTGTTTGAATTAGGATTTTACGTAACTGGCAATAAATAATAATAATGGAAACAAAAAAAACATCTCTACAAAACAGGGACGTTTTGAATTATTTAGCAGATTTTTCCACATTTTCACACCATATTTCATACAAGTGAACCTGTACCAGAACCCAATTTTGTCTTTGTGAAATACAAATATATTTATTGTAAGCCCTACATACGAATATAGCTTGCTTGTAGATCGGCCATTAAAAGAAAATCTGAACATTTTTGAAAATGTCTGGCAAATTGCAATGTTGGCCTATGATGCTTAAAATAGTGTCGCCAGGACAGAAGTGGATAAAAGACACTCTAAACACATACCACCACATCCACCCTACATTATGTTAGCTAATATAATGTATTATATATCCTTACCCGTTCTGAATATATGAACAGCAAATGATATTCAGTGTGGGTAATGCGATGTAATAGATCACATTACTGATAGGCAGGGAATAGTTTACAGATGATCTTGGGAAGTTGGGTTATAGGCACAAAAGTATAGGCTAATATGGATGGATGGATGGATGGATAGATAATGTTGCTGGTGGCCAACCGATAACCCTAAGGGCTACCCTAACCCTAACCGATAACCCTAAGGGCTGCTGGTGAACCGAGCAAATGAAAACAAAAGCCTACGGGTGCCACAATGGTGCCTGCGCTGTTTTTACCCGTGTGTGGTTTGAATCGTCAATTGCCTGTCTGTGCAAAGGGGGATCCCGGTCACTGTGAAGGCCGTAGTACTGTAAATATGACATGAATATGAATGCAAAGTAGTGGTTCAAGGTTGATGTGTGGACAGGCTAGCTGTTGCTGCTGTGCATGGTGAGATGTGTGCAAACGGTGTGGATGGCTGACCTCTGTGCTGGTGGAGAAGTGTGACGATTATGACGTCACAGCAACTTTGCCCGTGGGATTGTGTGGTGATGTAAAAACAATATCTGTACAGTAAATATGGCAGTTGCGTCGGTAAAATGTAGCCTAGCTGGATTGTGGGAGCGTGCAGATTTTTTTTGCCATGGAGAGATGTGTGCTAATAGTGTGGCTCGGTCGGAGATAGACCACGGACAAATAAACGGGTTTTTATTCACTAATAAATTCATTATTAATGTTATTGAAAAAATGGCTCCGTTAAGACCTCCATATAATTATGGTCCATGCCTGTGTGAAAACTGGGAGCGATTGGTGCAGGCAATGAGGAGATACGCCGGTGTTCATTCAGACATTCATTCAGACTGAATTATAGTTTGATATATATATATATATATAATTATATATATATATATATATATATTTATATATATAAATATATATATATATATATATATATATATATATATATATATATATATATATATAAATATAAATATAAATATAAATATAAATATATATATATATATATATATATATAAAAAATGCCTTCGAACTTTACACTTGCAATTGAACTGGAATATAACTATTATACTTATAGATCAATTAAATCACACCCGTGTGAAGTGAGGGGCGCTCTTGTCATCATACATACATCATCACATTCCAGGCCAATCGCAATTTTGCGGTTTCACTTTTTTATCTCACTCGACAATATGTACTTTGCTCAGCCAATCAAATCATCGCTATGATGATTCACACAAACCCTCCCGCGCACTCAGATCAGCCAACGCAGGGAAACTGGAAGTACCCTCACTAAAAACGCCGGGACAACGCTCCACACGTCCCAAACTCTTCTCCCTTCTGGCTCCAAAACTGTGGAATGCACTTCCCATTGCAGTCAGAACTGCAGCATCACTCCCAATCTTCCGCCGTAGCCTGAAAACCCACCTTTTCAGACTCCATCATGGCCCATAGCACTTACCCTAACCCCTTACATAGCATTTCTGTTGGCTTAGATAGCATTTGACACAGACTTATAGCATGTTATGTAGACAGCACTATAATTGTATTGTATATAGTCATAGCACGCCATAGTACATATGTATAGCATAGTAGTGAATATGTATAGTTTATTATGTATAGTGTATGTATAGTTTCATCATATAGATATTCCACTGTTACCTTCTTATCTTACGCATGTTTCATGATAAATGCTTTTATGTGATGTATTCCCATGCTTTTGTTCTTGCCTAAATGTAAGTCGCTCTGGATTAAGAGCGTCTGCTAAATGCCTAAATTGTAAATT
Organism: Protomyctophum parallelum; assembly: GCF_964188405.1. Classification (NCBI taxonomy): domain Eukaryota; kingdom Metazoa; phylum Chordata; class Actinopteri; order Myctophiformes; family Myctophidae; genus Protomyctophum; species Protomyctophum parallelum. Next base: position 19,440,683 of record NC_139711.1, on the reverse strand, counting down.
GTAAATTGTAAACACACAAAGCTGGGCATAGGAGAGGCTAGCGCCCCTCAATAAATAGAGCTGTATTAACAAGCCTGGATTTATACTTTGTTGCGTGCCGGTGTCTCGCCCCCGGAAAATAGCCGTTCTACAAGCTCAGCACGCAATGTGCAACAGACCTCAAAGCTCATTAATGTTGTATACCAGTAAATACAGTAGTATGGGAATGTACTGTATGGTGATGAATAACAGAGAGTTAGAGAGGCAGGGGCTGAAATCCCCTTAAACCATTCTGACCTGAGATCAGATTCATACGAGGTTTCCACTGGACACACACTGGTCTGATTAACCCATTCTGACCTGAGATCAGATTCTAAAAATGTCAGTCGTTCTTCGATTTTTCAAAAATAGCAGACCTACAAGCTCGTAGCTATGAGCTATGACCTATGAGCTTGTAGATCTGCTATTTTTCAATAGCTAAAGCATAACATGATGCTAACACCAAAATGGGTTCCCGTTCAGAATGGGTTAAGAGGGCACTTTTGGACAAAGATTGCAAAAATAGCAGATCTACAAACTCACAACGTAGAGAGCTTGTAGATCAGCTATTTTCGGGGCGCAACCCGGCACTCTTTAGCTAGTGCAGATGCGGTGTGTAACGACATGGGAGTTCTAAACAAATGTGTTCAACGCAAAATGCTGTGTCCAAGTTCAGGAGTCTTCAGATTTTTTTTTAATTCTCCTGAATGCTGCATGCCTTCCGGTATGGCATGGAAAAGGTGTGGCATTTACATTTCTTTCACCATGTAGTAAATGCTGCATTCGTGGTCTGGAGAGGGCAGTTGTTTTACAGACGGGGAAAAGGGGCAGGGGCTGACGCCCCCCTTTGATGTCTATGTGTGCACGTGCCTGGTGAGTGATGTTAAATGTCAAGGAAGGAAAAAATATATTACAATAATAGTTCACCAACCATTATCACGATGAGCAGTCTGAAATTGCAAATCGCAAGCAGGTCAATTGGTAACAACCTAATTATGTACTATGCGTTTACTTTTGTGTGCCTTCCTTGCTCACTGAAAAAGACTGTCGCAAGAAATGGAGGGAGGGACGTGCAGGATGGATATGCGAGGGAGAGGAAGGACGCAGGTAGAAACTACAACCAGTGGCAGCGGCGCTGCCAGCCACTGGAGACCTTGGTACTTTGCAGCCATTATTTTTGGACCCTTTTATTTCACCAAGGCCAACAACACACTAATATGTGACCCCTCCCAGTATTTTCAATTATGCCACAGCAAGGGGAGGCGATCAGCGGGGGGGGAGAGAGAGAGAGAGAGAGAGAGAGAGAGAGAGAGAGAGAGAGAAGCTGGAGGTCAGAATGTTAAAAGAAAGAGGGATGGAGATGGATGCTGAAGATGTTCAGTATGTGCACGCACTGGAGAGTGAGGGTGTGCAAGACAGAGAGAGAGAGAAAGAAAGAGTGTGTGTGTGTGTGTGTGTGTGTGTGTGTGTGTGTGTGTGTGTGTGTGTGTGTGTGGTACCCTAACACGTTTCCTCCTCATTGTCTGCACCATGACCACACTCCAGTTACAGAAACACTGTCATATATTCTTAATGGCTGCTATGTATAGGGAATGTACATTGCTAGGCACGACAGAATTGTTGACCTAAGGACATAAGTTCATATGTTTCATCATCTGCCAAAATGTATAAGCACTCACATTTCAACTGCCATGTTCATGCACAATAATGAAAATGATGCCTTTTCAGATGTCACAGCTAATACACCAGATATTGTTGTTGTTGATGAGGACAGTAGAGAAGTGACCATTTTGGAAGTGGCATGTACAAGAGGCATTCCTTACCAAGGTGCTTAAGTACCAGCGTCTTAAGGATGCTAATATACAGCTTGGCTACTTGTGTTCATATTTGGAACTGCCTCAGTAATGTCCATAAATCAGTCGTGAGGGGCCTGCAGATTGAAGGCATTCCCAAGCCGAGAGCGAAGGCATCTGCAAAATTCTGTTCAGTCAGTGTCGCCATATACAGTATGGAGAAGGCGAGGCTTTCAGTACCCGTGATCTGTATCCTGAAGCACTTGTTGTAGTTTTCCAAGTTTGCGCATCCACTATTGTTTGTGTTCAAGAATTTCTTGTAAAATGTGAATGCAAATAAAGATATTAAATGTGTGTGTGTGTGTGTGTGTGTGTGTGTGTGTGTGTGTGTGAGAGTGAGAGTGAGAGATAGAGATAGAGATAGAGAGCCTGAGGGGCTGGGTGTTGGTGGTGCGGTGGGCGGCGTCAGGAGAGTGGGAAGAAGAGCAGAGGTCCTCAGCAAACTTTGAAGCAAATGTGATGGTGGGCCTGTACGGAAACACTGCAACTCTCTATTCTACGCCTCCTCCTCCTCCTCCTCCTACTGTTTCTGCTGATTGACACGCTTGTTTCTGCTCAGCCTTCTGCTACTGTAGTTCTTATCAGACAAAAAGGCAGCTTTTGTTTGTGTGTTTCAGATCCACTGGCTCACAATGACGTGTTTGTGTGTTTCAGATCCACTGGCTCACAATGACGTGTTTGTGTGTTTCAGATCCACTGGCTCACAATGACGGCGAGTTTACATTCCACGCAAGTATGCAATGGTTACAATGTATCACTTATTTGTCATCTTCGCCTGGGACGGAGATTATGATTATGATTTCGTCTGCATGTGTGTGTGCGCGCGTGTGTGTGTACTGTATTTCCAATTTCCACTACTTTTACTTCTTCTCCAATACAACAAATATTTTACGTTTACTCCACTACAATTATTTGACAGCTTTAGTTACTAATTATTTTGTAGATTTACATTATTATTACAAAACATACATTAACCACTACACTACTAACCACATACACTAACCCATACATTTCGGCCATTTGAATACAAAATACAAAAGGTATTTACAATTCATTTGAAAACTTGTGAAATGGGACATTCTGCATAATGTGTACTTTTACTTTTGATACCAATACTTTTACTCAAGTCAATTCCGGACATGTAACAGTGTATTTCTACATTGCAGTATTGACTAACTAGAGTTGTCCAGATACAATTCTTTTACGAGTACGAGTACTTAATTTTTTGTACTCGCCGATACAGAGTACCGATACAAATACTTTTGTTGAGTAACCACTTATCTTTTTCTCATTGATGCAAATGGATCTCCGGTACACTTATGTTGTCATTTATGCTTGATTGGCTGTTTTTGGCGATTTGCAGTGTTGGGTCAGTCTTGCTACTTGGTACTCGGGTCAGAGTATCGGGGCCGGTTCCGAGTACAGAGTAAGAGTACTTGAGGGTGGTATGGTATCAGCCCGAGTACCCCATACCAGTATCGTATCGGAACAACTCAATCCGCAGAAAAAAACATTTGAGTACTTTCCCCACCACTATCATCTGATGTATAATATGACTGAATAGTAAATTCCTACCCATTAACATACATTACATAATTGATATCTGCTGCCATGTGGCCTCTTCTATTTGCACAGGAAACTGAGGCACTCTGCTTTTATCTTTCGGAGTGCACACACCTTATGTATATTTCACATCATTTTGTTTTGACATTTGATTTCCCCTCCCTCTATTCTTATTTAATGTAACTGTGATTTGTGGGTAGCTCTTGCATGTGTGATGAGACAAATAAAGTAGAGTTGATTACAGATATCGAAGCTCACGTGACAAAAAGAACAGATCTACAATCTAATATTAGGCCGCACTCATGCAGCTTGTGTAGAACAGAACTGTATTTTACCATGTTACATATTTCACACAATGATAAGACAAAGAATATGTCAGTTTTTAGCCCAAGGAGAGTTCTTTGTGCAAAACTAATGCTTGGAATGGATTCAGCATCATGAAAACCCCCTGGCCTTATATAGGTTCCTAATGGTATGGTCAGATATTATGCCAATTAGGAAAATTGCTAAACATATGCAAGTTAGCATGCCGGAAGTTTCTAGAAGTTGGGGAGCCGTACTCAACACCAGTACCCTAACATAAGTGTCTAGACGCTGGGGACCCATACTCAACACCAGTACCCTAACATAAGTGTCTAGACGCTGGGGACCCATACTCAACACCAGTACCCTAACATAAGTGTCTAGAAGCTGGGGACCCATACTCAACACCAGTACCCTAACATAAGTGTCTAGAAGCTGGGGACCCGTACTCAACACCAGTACCCTAACATAAGTGTCTAGAAGCTGGGGACCCGTACTCAACACCAGTACCCTAACATAAGTGTCTAGAAGCTGGGGACCCATACTCAACACCAGTACCCTAACATAAGTGTCTAGAAGCTGGGGACCCGTACTCAACACCAGTACCCTAACATAAGTGTCTAGAAGCTGGGGACCCGTACTCAACACCAGTACCCTAACATAAGTGTCTAGAAGCTGGGGACCCATACTCAACACCAGTACCCTAACATAAGTGTCTAGAAGCTGGGGACCCATACTCAACACCAGTACCCTAACATAAGTGTCTAGAAGCTGGGGACCCGTACTCAACACCAGTACCCTAACATAAGTGTCTAGACGCTGGGGACTCATACTCAACACCAGTACCCTAACATAAGTGTCTAGAAGCTGGGGACCCGTACTCAACACCAGTACCCTAACATAAGTGTCTAGAAGCTGGGGACCCATACTCAACACCAGTACCCTAACATAAGTGTCTAGACGCTGGGGACCCATACTCAACACCAGTACCCTAACATAAGTGTCTAGAAGCTGGGGACCCGTACTCAACACCAGTACCCTAACATAAGTGTCTAGACGCTGGGGACTCATACTCAACACCAGTACCCTAACATAAGTGTCTAGACGCTGGGGACTCATACTCAACACCAGTACCCTAACATAAGTGTCTAGAAGCTGGGGACCCGTACTCAACACCAGTACCCTAACATAAGTGTCTAGAAGCTGGGGACCCGTACTCAACACCAGTACCCTAACATACGTTTCTAGAAGCTGGGGACCCATACTCAACACCAGTACCCTAACATAAGTGTCTAGACGTTGGGGACCCGTACTCAACACCAGTACCCTAACATAAGTGTCTAGAAGCTGGGGACCCATACTCAACACCAGTACCCTAACATAAGTGTCTAGAAGCTGGGGACCCATACTCAACACCAGTACCCTAACATAAGTGTCTAGAAGCTGGGGACCCATACTCAACACCAGTACCCTAACATAAGTGTCTAGACGTTGGGGACCCGTACTCAACACCAGTACCCTAACATAAGTGTCTAGAAGATGGGGACCCGTACTCAACACCAGTACCCTAACATAAGTTTCTAGAAGTTGGGGACCCATACTCAACACCAGTACCCTAACATAAGTGTCTAGAAGCTGGGGACCCGTACTCAACACCAGTACCCTAACATAAGTGTCTAGACGCTGGGGAGCCGTACTCAACACCAGTACCCTAACATAAGTGTCTAGACGCTGGGAAGCCGTACTCAACACCAGTACCCTAACATAAGTGTCTAGACGCTGGGGAGCCGTACTCAACACCAGTACCCTAACATAAGTGTCTAGACGCTGGGGAGCCGTACTCAACACCAGTACCCTAACATAAGGATACTCAAAATGCCCGAGTTGACATTGGGCTCTATGGGCTGGCAAGTAGACTACTGTAAATTAATGAATATACTTGACTCGGATATGACTTGGCTGACTTGCATATGTTCAGAGCTACAGTATGTGGAAATGAGGCAGTCAACCTAACCAAAACATGTTTAAAGCCAAAGATTCAAGGTCAATAATTGTGTTTCCTCACCAGGTAAGTGTCCTTTTCTCTCTGAGTCTTGTGGTTGTACCAGGGCTCGTCCTGTCCGAGCTTGATCTCCCATACATACTTGAGTGTGGTGCACACCAGGGCCTTGCTCACCAAGATACTCAGGTAAACCAGCAGGAAGGCATTGATGGACCTGGGGAGAGAAACATCACACATTGCAATAGGTCAGTGCCATATAGGAGACATGGTTTCTTTTCATAGTGTGGCTCTGCAGGAGGCAAAACCGTATAAGAGGGCATGCAGGTCTGTGTGTCAGGAGAAACTGGAATTATACAACAGGTCGTTTCGAGGAAGCAATCTTGGTTGAAACAGCCTTCTAGCCGTGGTTCAAACGAGCACCACTCCAGACCTAATCAAAACAAATAATTCAGCTGCTCTGTTTCCCCAGAGCGCAGCAAACTCGGTGGCTAGGCTAGCTAGTTTCTTGGGACATTTGTGGTCGTAGTGACAACATCTGTCGTTAAAAAAATATATGTTTTTTCAGCGATTTTCTTAGTTTTAAGGGTAACTGTTGTATAATTGCAATATTACACTCCAGGGTGTGGTTTAGCGTGATTATTGCCACTTCAGTGATGCTTGTGGACGGCATCACTGTCGTGGAAATAATCACGTTAAACCACACCCTCTCGTGTAATATTGCTTAATCCATTTTGGGCGGGAACCCCTTTCAGTGTTTTAAACATTATGTTATAATTTAGCTAATGAAAAACAGCAGACCTACAAGCTCGTAGCTCGTAGGTATTTTTGAAAAATTGTTTGCTTCTGGGACAACATATTTCCCTGGAACAACATTTTTTTCAGATGGGAGGCGGAGGCATATTACATATAATTTTTGGGGTCCTTGACGTGAAATATTGAGCACCACTGATACAGAAACATAAGGTTTTCAGAAAACTGTCACAGGATTTTTAAGATTTATTTATTTATTTCGACGTCGGGCCTAAATGGGTTAAGGTCTGAGGTCCACATGGGACATACGCACACCGTTGGATTCTGAGATCCACACGATGAAAGACTTCCATCTCCTTTTAACATACAGCATGGGCTGGCTTTCCCTTCCACTTACTTCTCCACGACGGAGCGTTTCTGAGACTTGCCCTGGTAGTTGAGAGCCATCTTGGTTTCCATGCCAGTGTAAACAGCCACGCCTTGAAGGAAGGAGGGAGCCGAGAATGAGTGGAGGAGTGAACACTTGCTCTTGTCGAGATATGATCAAAAAGCATCAAAGCATCCCGTGGGATTTAAGCTGCAACCTTTGACTCACCACAGATCTTCTGAGTGTTCTTCAAGGTCGCTCCTTTCAGGAGCAAGTTCTCTGGACCCAAAGACCTGAACAATAAATGGTAAAATGGTAAATGGTGCATTTATATAGCGCCTTTATCCAAGGCGCTTTACATAGATTATGCATTACATTCACCCATTCAAACACACACACACACACACACACACACACCGATGGCGGCGGAAACCATGCAAGGCACCAACCAGCACATCAGGAGCAATTAGGGGTTCAGAGCCTTGGTCGAAGGACACTAACTCTGGGGGAGCCCACAGGGTTCGAACTCCAGCCACTCTACCCCTGAGCCACCGCCACACAATTAGTTGACAATCACATCAACAAGCAAGTCACTGCGCTGCTTTCTAGCCCACAAGGACCACACAACATGGGCGAGGGTTCCACCCACCCTTACGGAATTTCAACTGGCATCATTTCAGGGCAGCTGGCTGCTGGCATTGACTAAATGACCATGTGGAAATAGATCTACGTGGGTGTACACCGTTGGTATCAATGTTCTAGAGAAGGACATGGCGACATCTTTTCTATTACAGTCATTAGAAATCAGTCAATGACGAATGCCTTGGGGGAACACTTTGGAAGGCATGCCAGCCTGGCATTACTTTAACCACTTAAACCCCAGCCTCCGTACTGAGGGGGCAGTGTTGATTTCGTCGACTAAAACTAAGACGGAAAATGTTCGTCGACTACCTTTTTTCACTGACAAAACTAAATAAAAACTAAATAAAAACGAATCTATGATGACTAAAACTAATACAAATTATATTGACAATGTCATTAATAAAAACTAGACTAAAATCAAATGTTAGGGAGGGACTAGTGGACAAGAGATGGACTAGGTTGCATGCTGGAAATAGCAGAAAGCGACACGTTGTGAGCTTGTAGATCGGCTATTTTCAGCATGCAACCAAAGTGTAAAATCTGCCATTACAACGACATCAAGGCCTGTCAAAACATATTTTAGTCGACTAAATCAATTGTAGATTAAAACTGGACTAACACTAGAACATTTTCAGGTGACTGTAATGTGACTAAAACTAAATGAAAAGTATTCAAAAGACTGACTAAAACTGAAAATCAAAAACAACAGTAGTGGGTACAAACAAAATGCTCTCACCTCACTGCAGGCTCCCGGTTATCACTGTACGTGATGTGCATACGGCCCACAAATCTACAACACAGGTGACATTCATTATGGACATGATTATCTCGGAAAACATAATTGTTACAAACATGATGCAGGCTGGAGTTCTTTTATAGATTATTATATTACACTGACTGAACCCAGAGGTTCAGTCAGTCAAGCTTACGAAAGATTAATTAAAGTGCATTAAGCCTATAAGTATACCCATCGATGCACCTGCATTAAACCCATTCTGGGCGGGAACCCCTTTTGGTGTTTTAAGCATTATGTTATACTTTAGCTATGGAAGCAGATTTACCACCTCTTGTATATTAACTTGTAGGTCTGATATTTTAGGTCTGATATTTTTGAAAAATCATGAAAATGTGGTGCAAATCTTTGAATACTGTATATATTCTTTCAGAGCGAACGTTTTTAACTCAAATCTTTGCTTCTGGGGGGGGGGGGGTCCCTGGAACTACATATTTTGAGATGGGGGTCGGCGGCCAATTACATATAATTCTAGGGGTCCTTGACATTAAATACTTTGAGAACTACTGACACAGGATAGAAAACTGTCAGGATTTAGAAGGCATTTGTAGAATCGTCCTCAGGTCTAAATGAGGTGGTGATCGCAGCACCATCAGCCCATCCATCCACCAGCACCTTACAGAGAGGGTGCTATGGATTAGCAAGTGCAGCTGGTTAGCCAGTAGAAAGAACACTGCCAATAACCCGGTCTGGGTTATTGGCTGAAAAGGCAGCGTCTGGTGCAGTGACTATGTTTAGAACATCTCAACAAACAAAAAAAACACACACTGATGTGCGCTGAATGGTAATGCCGGTCGGTCTCCTTGCCTATAGGGGGAGCCAAAGACTTTTCTGCGGATTGAGCCCCAATAATAAAACTGTAGGAGGGGAATGAACTCTTTTCTGAAGCGATGAACTTTCCCTTCGTTTCCTGTTAAGCTTCTCGGACGCAGTGAGAGTGAGCTAAAATAAATATGATATGGCTTGCTGACAGCTCTACACTTAACAGTGAAGATGTTAATAACAGAGTCTGCAGGGACAATTATCTTTTCTTCCAGTCAGTTGATTTACTCCTACGTATAACAAACGCAGGCCACTAAAAGCCATGCGCTGTGCTTTTAGTGTCAGGACCCTGGAGGGCCAGCGGAGAGACGGGTGCCTACTTGTAGAGGTCGGGCTGCGGCTGTTCACACTCGATGGTGGCGCTGATAGACTCCAGATCCTTCTCTGCATCTGGCACCGTGTAGTGAGTCTAGGGGAAACGCAGGAGAGGCACACTTTCAGAGTGAGACGAGTGTGAACATGTGGTCTGATGCAATTTGGCTAATATGCAAAGCAACGGTAACAGTGGAAATCTATGCTCACACAAATAAAGCAACCACACACATTTTTCGAGGACACGAACAAAGTACGTTCACATTCAGCGCTTACTACACAAATCCCCAAAACTCTTGGAAGGAAAATCACTGAAGTACTTTAGTTTTTGATTCAATGTGTGCTTTCATGATCATTGTGTACTTATGTCATGTGTATGTGTGCATTTATGTTAATATGGCACAACAAATGTCACCCTGTGTGTGAGATATTAAAATGTACCCGTTCAAATCCACCAGATTTCTCAGTTTCCTTTCCTGCCCGAGCACGTCGGGTCCCATGAGGCTCAGCCTGAAACTGAGAACTCTAGTTGCTGACACCGTAAGCTAACAAAAACATTGTCCTAATAAAACAGATAATAATTATACTTAAGGGAGAACTTCACCCCCCCCCCCCCCCCCATCATCAACTTATTGGCTTAAATTTAGACCTGACGACGATTCTACAAATGTCTTTTAAATCATGACATGTCGATGGTTCTCAAACTATTTCATGTCAAGGATGTATTTGGCCTCCGACCCCCATCTGAAAATTGGGTGCTACATTTTCACGATTTTTCAAAAATAGCAGACCTACAAGCTCGTAGCTATGAGCTTGTAGGTCTGCTATTTTTCAATAGCTAAAGTATAACATAATGCTAAAAACACCAAAAAGGGTTCCTGCCCCAAAATGGTTAAGAATGCGACAAAAAGGGGAAAATAATCTCCATAATGTCAAGGCTTCATGGATGTGTAATTGATAGACAATAAGTCATTTCTTGGGGGTGAACTACCCTTTTAATACCGAGAGCACGGAGGGAATGTTTCGAGCAGGCCCAACAAGGTCTTAACACGACACCAGCGTCGTGAAGCTACAAACTGACGTCCAAACACTTCAGGCACTTTGACATACATAAACACAGCGTGCTCCGATGACGCAGTGGAGCGTCAATCATTCATATGTTTTTGCTTCACCGTTTGCACTCCCTGTCCTCCCTGGCACAAAGCATTTTCAGATGGGGGGGGGGGGGGGGGGGGGGGGGGTCGGGTCCGCAGCCAAACGCATTATCAATTTGGGCAGGAAAAAAATGTGAATGGGTTAACAACTTGTGGGAACGCGAACGGAACAGAGCTGGTTATGTTCTTTTAAGTTCGCCACCTTATTATCTCCTTCCACAGTGACATTGACTCAAGGTATAGAACTTTTTAAGAACTCTTGTGCAGAGCTGGTTATGTTTTGTGTGCGAGTGCCTGCATGCATGTGTCGCGTGTGCGTGTGCGTGTGCATGTGTGCATGTGTGCGTGCGTGCGTGCGTGCGTGCGTGCGTGCGTGCGTGCGTGCGTGCGTGCGTGCGCATGAGGCTACCTTGTGGTTGGACTCTCCGTCCAGGCTGGCGGTGGTAACGAAGCAGGTGTCATCGTCCCTGCAGGACTGCAGCAGGATGAGGTCACAGGGAAAGGTCTCGTCCTCCTTCACCTCCAACACATCTCCAACCTGCCATGGCAGAGGAAAGACCACCCCTTCAATGAACATCCTTTTACACAGTGGTGGGAGGAAAGTACTCACATTTTTCTACTCAAGTAAAAGTATCAATGTCTTCTAAATCCTGGCAGTTCACATGTCTTGCTCAAGGACACTTCGACACTGACTCTGATGGGGAGCCCACAGGGTTTGAACTGGCAACCTTGCGGTTACCATCCGGCCATCTGGCCTGAGCCACCGCCGCCCCGTAATAATAGTAACTAGTAACTACACTCTGAAATAAATGTAGTGGAGTAAAAAGTACAATATTTCCTTCCGAGACGTAGTGGAGTATAGAAGTAAAAGTATTGTAAATTGGATATACTCAAGTAAAGTACAAATACCTCAAAATTGTACTCCACCACTGGGTTTTCAAGTGTATGGAGACAACAACGCATCGATGGTGAAATTTGGCCATGCAGAGTCACGCAAAGAGTAAGCCAGAGATTGGTTTTGGTACAGCATACGTCATGTTTCAGCCAGTTCGTCCAACCTTTTACCACAGACGAAAACTAAATGGAAACTAAATGAAAACTGAGCCATTATGACTAAAACTACAGTAAGACTAAATGTATTGACAACAGATAGAAACTAGACTAAAATGTTAGGAAGGGACTAATGGACAAGAGATCCAGTATAAGTCATTTAACACTTGGTTGCATGCTGAAAATAGCTGATCTACAAGCTCACACCGCTTGTGTAAAATCGACTAAAATCGACTTATGACATTTAGTAGACTAAAACTAGACAAACTAAACATTCTTGACTTTAGGTGACAAAAATGTGACAAAAACGAAATGAAAACGTTTCAAGAGACCATGACTAATTTGCTGCTAATAACAACACTGGTGGTTTCAGCACTTGACCAACAGTAACCCTCCCCAACACACACCCCCACACACAAGGGGAAAAATGCGGTGACGTCATCAGAGCACATTGAAGTGTGGCCTGTTTCCGAACGACCGGTTAAAACAACACACCTTCCTGTAACATTGAAAGGCAATTCATAACATTGAAATTGAAATAATAATAAAGCTCAAAAAGCACCAATTTCGCCGCTGGGGAAGTGCTGGTGACAGCGCAGTGACACACGTCGCACACAGGACGACCAAAATACTGAGTAGGGTCGGTCAGTGCGTGTCAGGGTTGTTTTTGGTAGCAAATTTTGATTTTAGTTTCAGTCACATTTTAGTCACCTGGAATGTTCTAGTGTTAGTCTAGTTTTAGTCGACTAAATGTCATAAGATTTTAGTCGACTATATCTACAGTTGATTGCCTTGATGCCGTCGTAATGACTGATTATACACTTGCTGAAAATAGCCGATCTACAAGCTCACAGCTTGAGCTTGTAGATCGGCTATTTTCAGCATACAACCAAGTGTAAAATCTCTTATACTGAATCTCTTGTCCACTAGTTCCTTCCTAACCTTTTAGTTTAATTTTTATTTGTTGTATTTAGTCTTAGTTTTAGTCATCATAGCTTAGTTCATTTAGTTTCCATTTAGTTTGTCAGTGAAAAATGGTAGTTGACGAACACTTTACGAGTTTACGTCATAGTTTTAGTCACCCGGGGAGCATCGTGCTAGATTTTCGAACAACACCACACCGAATGCACTGAATAAACGAACAACAAGAGGGGCACACCAGTGCGCTCACAGTGAGAATTTCCCGAATGCACCCAGAATCCATAGAGGAGATCAAAACCAGAATCAGGAATTAAAGTGCAAAATACAACTTCAAGTACGGGAGATTAGAAGACCGTCATTCCATTGATAAGAGATCGTCCTTTCCACAGTCACACACACACACACACACACACACACACACACACACACACACACACACACACACACACACACACACACACACACACACACACACACACACACACACACACACACACACACACACACACACACACACACACACACACGATGCAGTAAACCAATCCGTCATGATCGGTCCACACATCGGAGACATCTAGCCCTCCGTTCCGTTCTCTGACCTGACTTTTCAGTCCAGTCCATTTGGCTGAAGCGAGAGGCCACACTGTACCTTGATCTTCTCGCTCTCCTTCTCTTGCGTCCGGCCGCCCTCCAGCACCTCTGTCACCAGGTACTTATTCACCTCGTTGTCTGCCTTGTGCCGCAGCCAGTCCTCGTACCCCTGGGAGACCACCGGGATACAAGCAGAATGAAATGTCACCACTGGATGGGCCAAGTCCTATTATAGGATTTGTTGAAAGGAGCCAACACCTCACACACTAGCGCTGTTTCCCAGACGATTAACACAATATGTAAAATTAGGATGTTTTTAGTCATATTGTTCCTGCGCTTCTACATACTGCAACCAGGTGAAGAAATCACAGACTGAGGCTTTAACCGTTGCTTTTTATGAAATATCAAAATGCTGTAATATAAAAAAAACGGAAATGACCAGAAATAGCCTATCTACGAGCTTGTTGATCGGCCATTTTCGCTGCACAACATGCCATCATATCAGACATGCTGGTTTATATGAAAATGACGTGACGACGGAGAACGTTAATCCATGCGGATATGGAGAAGGGGGCTGGAGAGAGTCAGAATCACAGTGGCCAAGTGGCACTACACGCTCTGTGACGCTGGTGCAGCCAGGGACATACGATACGGCTGTACCAGCGTACAAACAAAGACACATACTGTCGTAGGCCTTAATACAGGCCAACATAGTGCAGAGTCGAGGATATCCTGTGGTACGCACGCAGCACACCGAACGCGAGTCATCGTCAGACAACAGACAATGCAATCCGTGTGTGTGACTGTGTGTACACACGACACCTTCAGAATTACGCAGCTGCATGTCCACGTTCAGGGACAGCACGGGAATATAAAGTGCATTATTTGCACGGCAGCGGCGGTGGTGGTGCACCGTCTGGCACATATACCACCGCGTCGCCGGGGGAGGACAGACCCGCCGATTCAGTGCAACACGAGCAACACGTGAACGCGAGGGTCACACAATGGGGGACCCGCGCACTCCAGGATTCTATTACCATGTGCACTGAGGCAGCGTGGCAGACACATCCACCAGCTGCAAGGAAGAAAAGGAGATGATGGGTTCCAGGCAGTGTATTGGAACAGCACAGCACACCGCCAGACAGAAACCTAGTTATGGTGGGAGTGGGCGGTCTTGACATAAACCCCAAACGCTTCCTAAAGTGGTACCAGAAAGCACAAGCAACTGTGGCCCAGTGATGGAAATAGGTTTTCAATGAGTTGCAGTCTTTTAGATGAGTCCCAGGGACATTTTATGAGTCCCACTTCAAGGACGTTAGGATTTTTACAAATTGCAGCATTTAACTCCCATTTCATTTTATATGGTTATAATGTGGTTATATTCATGTAGAAAACAGAAGAAGTGATTATTATAACTAAAGCTAGCAAAATATCGCAATTGTTTTTTTACGTGTATAAAAAAAAACAGTACAGTAGTACAGTAGTGCATCCTGTGAATGCAGAGGTCATTGTTTAACTATAAACTGCATTCCGGGATGCAAAATGCACCCTATTTTAATCTCTGTGTGGTGTAGGGGAGCTTATGAGTCATGCAAGATGGGGATGGGGTTTGGAATGATGAAGACATGAGGTGAGAGATGGAGAGAGAGAGAGAGAGAGAGAGAGGAGAGAGAGATGAGAGAGAGAGAGAGAGAGAGAGAGAGAGAGGAGAGAGAGAGAGAGAGAGAGAGAGAGAGAGAGAGAGAGAGAGGGGAGAGAGAGAGAGAGAGAGATGCCAGAGAGAGAGAGAGGGGGGGGGGTGCAGGTGGTAGTGACGGGTGGAAGGACAGGGGGAAGTGGGGGGGGATGTGGAGTGACAATGCCAGGTGCATGGATGGAGAGGAGAGGAGAGGAGAGGAGAGGAGAGGAGAGGAGAGGAGAGGAGAGGAGAGGAGAGGAGAGGAGAGGAGAGGAGAGCATTCTGGGCATGGTGGTGCAGTTAGTTGACCTGACTGAGCAGAGGGAGGCAGAGCGCCCTGGCCTCCGTGTGTGTGGTGTCCCACTTCAAAGCCCCAAGCTGCAGCAGCTAGAGCACTGCAGCTATACAGTAGCAGTGTGTGTGTGTGTGTGTGTGTGTGTGTGTGTGTGGTGTGTGTGTCCCACATATACTTTTTTGGAAGGAAGTCCAACCCAGCTATTGTATTGTGCATTTCAAAAGCCCCCCCCCCCCCCCCACGAGCACCAGAAAAGAAAAGAAAACAAATAAATAAATAAACCCAATTGGTAAAACAATACATCTAAAGCCCCGGGATGCATACTGAGATAATAAGACCCCCACCCACAACCCCCACCCTCTTTCATCATTTTGTCTCAATATGATAGGCTCTCTCTGTGTGAGTGTGTGTGTGTGCATGGGTCGCCGTTTGTTTGGTCACGTTCCCAGACAGTGTGTTCCCTCTCGTCATCACTTAAAGGAAGTTTTGGAAGACGATGAAACGGGAGGAGAAACAGAACCCGATGATAACACAACGAGTGTTTTGCAATAATACAACTGGTTGGTTGCTCAACCTTATGAGGGGGATCGCCTTACCTGCTTGATGGCGGTTACTGTGATCACAAAAAACAATGGTAGGCCACTGGTGACTGGGCTGGTGGGGGTGTCCACTATCACCTGTGGGAACGCAAGAGGAGAAGAGTTCAATATTACAAAACAATTATCTGTGAACAATAGATTATTGGATATACCCATAACTTGCGTAACTATGGGTTGATACAGAGTACCGTTCCCATAACGTGTGTAATAGACACCTGGCGGAACCACAGTTTATGGTGGATTTGGGTCATTGAAATATATTATAAATTAATATTGGATAAACCGTGGGGAAATAAATTAATGGCATCCATCTATAGGCTTATTATAGCTTTTAAAACGCACACAATCTCATATTTAAAAATGTCTGATTTGTAAAACAATAAATCATTGTCTTTGTGTAAGTAATCAACTGGTTGAAGTTTCATGGTGATAACAATTTAACAGGTACGGTTTTGCACACTCAATTTATAATTAACGTTCACATTTTGGAGCTCTGGCTCATGGACTAAGAACCAAAAAGAACTGAACCGGTCCACAGCCGGCGGAAAAGGGGCCTGAGAGTGTACACATGGAACCAAATGGACCTTTACGCGGGCCAGTCTGTACACTCTCAAGAGTTACAGTATGGTGGTCCTAAAAAGGTTTGAGATCCACCGATCTAGGAATAAACAAAATAAAAATCACACCCGTGTGAAGTGAGGGGCGCTCTAATCATCGTACATCATCATACATCATCATCAAGAACGGTGGTCCCTTATTGGCCAAGGGTACCCACAGACATATATATGGCCATTATCTCCGACACATATGGGGGTGCATACTTAGTTTAGACTAGTCATTGGTTAGACATGGTTAGACATTAGGTTTAGGGTGAGGGTTTGAGATAGGTTGTAGTTGTAAGACTAATGACTGGTCTAACCAATGACTAGTCTAAACCAAAAACTGTCTAAACTAAGTACTGCACCCCACATATGACCTAAATTCTCCATTCATTGTCAATGGCATTTAATGTTTGTGTTCAGAGTCAGACAACACGAACATTAAACTCTATTTACGCCGTTTATAGGAGGGGATAGCGCCCCTCAAACATACCATTGTTAAAGTGCAGCTATGAATTAGTCAAATTATAATGTCAATAGTACAGTAAGAGTATAACAGAGTCATGCAACGTCAACTGAAGCATTCAAAATATGACCGTAAATGAAAGATCATCATGTGGCATGGACTACCATACCTAGACCAGCATGTTGGGCAGTTATCGGCAGCTTTTTGGATACTGACAACTAGAGATGTCCCGATACTGTATCGGAAAAGTATCACTATTATATACCTTATTTGTCATATCGGGTCATATCGATATCGACGAGTATGCCAGTCTAACCACCGATCCGACACAGGGGTAAGGGGTTGACACTATGGCAGGTAAATAAAATGTTGGGGCAAGTGGAGTTTGCTTTCGAGTTGCCCAAACTGCAAGTGCACACAGTGAGGAGTCTGCTATGAACACAACACTGGATGGGTATCGGTATCGGCTTACATAGAAATTGTGGTATCGGGATCGGATCGGTAACGTGTAAAAAAGTGTATCGGGACATCCATACTGACAACTCTAGTGAACACCATGAAACGAGGCCTGTCCTCTAAAGTGGAATGCTGTGTATCTACATCTATATAGAGTCCCACACCACTGTAGAGTAAAAGCAGGAGTGTTACTATATCTCTCTGGGTTTTGTACTGTGTGTACAGTCAGTGTAGCACATGGCAGAGTGTGGTGGGGCAGGCGGAGCGGGGCCTCTGCTTCTCCTTAACTACAGGGTGTAGCCTGTGGAAGTGTGTGTGTGTGTGTGTGTGTGTGTGTGTGTGTGTGTCACCACTCCCATTTTCACAAATCAGAGAGGATAACAATCCCCCCCCCCCCACACAAACACACACACACACACACACACTTTGTGTGTGTTTGTTTGTGTGGACGCCATGAAAGGAGGGAGGGGAGCTCACGATTTCTGGACCACAAGGACCATCTAATCAAAAGGGAGCCAGGGTGTGTAATGTATTAATCTGCAGGCACGAGGGGGAGGGGCAACGCTGCCTTTTCTGCCAAGATAGGATCCAAGAAGGTCCTCCTCGGCTCACACTGAGAGGCCTCGGCACGATGCACGTCCAGGCCAGGCCAGCACCGCATGGCCTCACACTGAGAGGCCTCGGCACGATGCACGGCCAGCACCGCATGGCCTCACACTGAGAGGCCTCGGCACGATGCACGGCCAGACCAGCACCGCATGGCATGGCCGGAGCCCAGGGGAGGAATCTGGTGGGTCCGTGTGTCCCTGTTTTTGGAAATAACTATTTGTACATTCTTATCAACTAGTACCAACAAGGTCGACTAGTGGATTTACTAGTCGACTACTTGAATAGTCGACTAGTTACTTAAAGCCCCAATATATTTTTATTTATTAAAGTTCCTATATGAGAACATATCTAACAATTTATGCAACAGATGGAAAACATTTTAATAAACTGTTAAAACGTCAACTGAAGATTTAACTTTAATTATACAATCACAATCACAATCAAATAAGTAAATCTAAAATCTCAAACTGAACTTTAGTTAACTCTCTGGCATCCACATTTTTGTCAAATAATGGCCGATATATATATAGGCCAAACCCATTGGTCAGGCTCTAGTCTAGTGTAGTGTTATGCATAATGCCTCATTGGCTGCAGTTGGTTAGAGCCATGTGTGTTGACGGGAGGGCGGAAGAATTTACACTGGTACGCCGGAAGAGTGGACGGGACACTACGTCACGCTGCCACTCAAGTGATTACTGGCCAATCACAGCGCATCTTTTCCGGGACTTATCAGACCCGAACATGCACTCTGTGACGCACACTCATGCTTCCGCTGGGCTTCGCAAGGAATCTCGGGAATTCTCTGCCCTCCCTTAAGCACATACGCTCCGGAGCCGAAAGGGGCGTTTGCACGTCTCTTTCTCTCTCTCTTATGGCCGAGAGAAAAACCAATGCCTGCTGACCACTGGTAATCTCAGAGATCCAGCTCAGGGGTACCAACTACCACCTGACCACCAGAGGCCCCTGGACAATGTACAAACAGTCCTGTGTTTTATTGTGTGTACTCTAAAGCCATCAGAAGATGGATTAAAGCAACAAGCATCACATGCATACACATGCATCTATACACCAGGGCAGGAATTTCACGGCGGCCACAGCGGCCACCGTCCTTGTCGCTACTACTCTGTTTGACAGTGTGCCCCTCGGAAAAAAATAGATGCCCCATGGCCACAGTGGAATGCACTGCCCCACCGGACATGGACTCACTAAAAACTAAGACGAAAAATGTTCGTCGACTACCATTTTCCACTGACAAAAACGAAATGGAAACTAAATGAAAAATATGCTATGATGACTAAAACTGAGACTAAATATATTGACAATTTCGTCAACAAATAAAAACTAGACTAATCTTAGGAAGAGACTAGTGGACAAGAGATCCAGTATAAGCCATTTTACACTTGGTTGCATGCTGAAAATAGCCGATCTAAAGAGTAAAAGCAAGTGTAAAATCAGTCATTACGACGGCATCAAGGCCCGCCAAAATACATTTTAGTCGACTAAATCAGCCGTAGATTTAGTCGACTAAAATCTATGGTATTTAGTCGACTAAAACTAGATTAACACCAAGACATTCCTGGTGACTAATTTGTGACTAAAACTAAAAGGAAAACTATTCAAAAGACTATGACTAAAACTAAAATCTAATTGCAAACACATTATTTTATGAAATAAACAGGTTATGTTAATGATAGTTATTGTATATACTGTGCATACAATAACAGTATACCATTTTAAAATGTAATCGCCCTAAACCTCTAAGTTAAAAACATTGTTTTATTTGATGGCCTTCGTGCCCTGGTATTTGGCCTCTGTGCCTTCACAAACAATGAGAACACCAAAGGCCAAGTGTCCCCGACCCTAAAATGTTGAAATGCCAGTTCTATACACATGCACTGCAGTCTGCCTTTCACACATACCTATAGATGTTAGCATTCTGCCGGTGAGTGGTGGAACCTGTCAAGAGTACACATGTGTCTACTGTCTACAAGCAGGGAGACTGGAGGGTACTCTACACCCCCAGCCATTGTAAAATACCCGGTAACCTGAGACCTCTCGTGGCTTTTTGCTTTAGTCAACACCTTGTTGGTACTAGTTGACTAGTTGATAAGAGAAACAAAAAAATAAGTTTTTGTAGGCCTCAAGATCATCTAGATTATAGTTATAGTCACCAATGTACAAACTATTATTAAAATAAATATATTTTAGGTAGGCCTAGTTAAATAACTAGTCAACTAGTAAACTAGGCAACTAGTACAAATCAGTAGAAGTGAAATCCCTAATAAATACATCCCTAATACAGCTTGTTGCAGCCGCTTCGAACGTTATCAACCCAGAATCACCAGTAGGTTACTCATCATGACCATGCAATAGAGCCAGTAGGCTCTACTGGGGTTTACTGCCTGTGAAACGCAGAAGTCCAATTATTGCCGCCGAAGCGAAAAGAAAACATTGTGAAACTGCAACAACTTCGCTTTATGTTTACTAGTACTTTACTTACCTGACTTATACGTGGCCGGTTTAAGACTGAGGTTAGGGTTAGTAATAGGGTTAGTTCTGTAGTCGGACAACGCGTGGCCGGTAGGACCTGTCAGAGAGAATGTTTCCCCTCACCTGTGCTCTGACTCAGGATGAGATAAACCCGCCGAGCGGCATCCTCTGTATTGAATGTATAGCGCAGTGGCTCCCAAACTGTGGGTCAGTAGACTCTGTACCCATGTCTGGGTTGCGGAGCCATTTTTATGTGTGTTTTATGTGTGTTTATCCTCTTTTTTTCATTTCATTATAATTTTTTACATTTAACATTTCCAAAGATTTCAACAAAACAAAATTCTAAAAAAATCTGTTTTAGAGATTTACATCACATTTTTATAAGGAATTTCATAAATAAAAAAGGTTTAAAAAGTGATGAAAAGTTTGCCGAGCTTACATTGCATCTGCTATTTTCACTCGTTTTTTCTTTATCGCGGTGAGAGGTCAATGTTCTCCTTTGTTTCTCGAGCTAAAACATTTGGGGGAACCACTGAAATAGCACACGCACTTTAACCCATTCTGACCTGGGATCAGATTCTAAAAATGTCTTCTACATCCTGATAGTTTTCTGAAAAAGCTATGTTTCTATGTCAGTCGTTCTTCGATTTTTCAAAAATAGCAGACCTACAAGCTCATAGAGCGCCAGCGCTATGAGCTTGTAGATCTGCTATTTTTCAATAGCTAAAGCATAACATAATGCTAACACCAAAAGGGGTTCCGCCCATGGGTTAACCATTTGAACCCTAGTGTGGCCTGTTCTGTTCTGGGCAGCATGACAACACAGGCAAACAGACAACCTACTACAAATGGATCTACAAGCTCACAGTGCCACACATTAGATCAGTGGTTCCCAGGGGTCCTTGAGGGAGTTCCAGGGGGTCCCCAGCTAAATGATATAGTTAGGAAGCAAATGGACCCTTACATACTCTCTTGAGTTGCAGACCCATAAGGGTCCATTTGGTTCCATTTGTACACTCTCAGAGTTAAATTAACATTGATTTTCCAATATACATGGAGTCCCAGAGATAGAAATGCCATTAAACGGGGGTCCGTAGCTGTATCCAGGTCAACCTGGGGGGCGACAGTCCCCGAAATAGTACTACTGTCCCGCGTCCTGCAAATCAAAGATATTAAGTGAAAAGAATTGAGCATGCGATACCATAAATCACAATAATCTTTAATCGTTGAGAAATGACTCCAAACTCTCAAGAGGGCAGGTGTGTGTCGAGTGTGTGTCTGTATTCAGCTGTGATGCTCGTTACGCATCAAAAGCAATTTTGTTTCTGCGCTGCACTGTCAAATGGGCCTACACCTGGCTTTTGCTCAAGCTGTTAATAACTAGGCTACATTTGGTTGGTTGCATGAAACGCTTGTGTTGTGTTTTATAAATAAGGCACTTTTAAACTGAAGATGATAGCCAATGTTGATTTAAAAATATTCCGGGACCACCTGCAATACCTCCGCGGACCACCAGTCTGCGGACCACCGGGTTGAAAACCCACGGTGTAACAAGAAAAATGGAGCAGGCCAAGAACAGAGCCCTGGTGAACCCCGGTCAATGAAGTATATAAGAGTGCGGTTAAAAAAAATAAAGGAGAGAGAGAGAGAGAGAGAGAGAGACAGAAACATGTGCACATGTAGACACACAGGCAGGAGTGCACACGACACGTGCACTCTCTGGCCACCGTGTATAGTGCGCGCCGGGCCGGCCTGCTGCTTCTACTACGAGCCTGTGGGAGCTTCAGTGTGATTACAATTAGCCAGGGGATAAATCAATTAGAAGGCAGAGATGGACTGGTGCACATCGAGCGGTCAGGAGGACTGCACGGTCAGGGGGAAACGGGGTAGCTGCATCTGAAGTTGTTGTGTGGTAGCAGGATACTCCCCATCACTGTTGTTTTTGGCAGCAGATTTTGATTTTAGCTTTAGTGGTATAGTCTCTGGAATAGTTTTCATTCTAGTTTTAGTCACCTGGAATGTTTTAGTGTTTAGTCTAGTTTTAGTCGACTAAATATAAGATTTTAGTCGACTAAATCTACAGTTGATTTAGTCGACTAAAATGTATTTAGACGGGCCTTGATGCCGTCGTAATGACTTTTTTTTATTTGCTGAAAATAGCAGATCTACAAGCTCACAAGTCGGTGAAAAAAAGGTAGTCGACGAACATTTTACGTCTCAGTTTTAGTCGACAAAATAAACTGCTCCCCATAGGCCCACGGTTCCCAAAGTGGGGTCCACGACGCACAGCCAGGGGGTCCGCAAGTAGTTTTTTGTTGTTGCTATTAAATTATGGTTTGCGTGATATGTGAGCTTACCATAATCGGAGTAATACTTAATCATATTCCATCATATAGAGGCTATGCGCATGCATATAGTTAATGGCATTCCGAGTGTCAAATCGAGTTGCAAAGTGAATTTAATGTCGTTTAAAGTAATTTAATACGATCAAAGAGGACTTTTCTGTTTGGATGTATGGGCTGTCAAGGCCAGAAAGTAGTTTTTTTGACACTCAGTAGGTATTCCCGCATAACTTCCAGGTACAGTATGATGATGATGATGTCACGCACATACCCTCTATTCAAGGGCCTTTGGATAGAAATGAAACAGACTCCAGTCCCTTTTAGTTGGAGCACTGCAGAGGCTGCACGTCTGTGACCAGCAGTTGCTTGTTGACGCTCGTTAATATACATCAAGGAAGGCAATTATGTTTCTGCACTGTCAAATAGATCTACATCTATTCTAAGATACGGTAGATGTATCTAGACACAACAAATAAAAGTTGTGGAAAATGGTAGCGCGTTATGACGTTCCAATGGCATCTAAATGTAAGGTTGTAAGTATATGCTTATCGGTGTATATGCTTATCGGTAAGTTTGGAACCCCTGCCATAGACAACAGAGGGGGGACGGGGTATAACAGCTGTGTGTGTGTGTGTGTGTGTGTGTGTGTGTGTGTGTGTGTGTGTGATGCTGATGGTTCTCTCTGGATAATAGGCAGTGTAACCCTCAGGCTTCCCACAAGTACCAGTAGGCAAGGTGAGCTGCCAAATACTGCCTATAAAACGCTGGCCTGCCTGGTATCGGTGTGCGGCCAACTGTAAGCCCATTCCAATACCACGTAATGTATCACATGACGACATGTCATTTACAGGTAATGTGTTGAATGCTTCAGTTTGATGTTGCACGACTGTTTTATAGAGCGTCGCAGTCCCGCCCCCTACCAGGGCCCGGGAAATGATTTATCCCTAGATTGGTGGTTCTCAAACCACCATAAATGTAAGTGTACAAATGGAAGCAAATGGCCCCGTAAATACAGTGGTTCCCAAAGTGGGGACCCCCAGGGGTACCTGAGGGAGTTACAGGGGGTCCCCAGCTAAATGATAATTAGGAACCAAACGGACCATTATGGGTGTGTAACTGAGTGTACAAATGGAACGGTTCCATTGGTACACTCAGTTAAATTAAGATTGATTTTACAATATAAATTGGGGGTCCCAGATTATAGAAATGCCATTAAATAGGGGTTCCTAATTCAGGTCAAACCGGGGGGGGGGGGGGGGGGGGGGGGGTCCTTGAAATGAAAATCCGTAAAAATCTTCTCTTTTATGGGGCTTCCCTGGCATATCTTTTCAAATGGGGGGTACGCGGGGCATAATTTGGGGGTCCTTAACATGAAAGTTTGGGAACCGCTGCTGTAATGGACCCGGTCCATAGCTATATGTGACTCTGAGAGTTACAGAGCTGTGAGGGTCCATAAGGAACCTCCTCAGAGAACTGTGAGGGACCCTGCCTGGACCAGTGTTGATTTCGTCGACTAAAACTAAGACGAAAATGTTCGTCGACTACCTTTTTTCACGTATGAAAACTAAATGGAAACGAAATGAAAACTAAGCTATGACGACTAAAACCAAGACTAAATATACTGACAATTTCGTCAACAAATAAAAACTAGACTAAAATGTTAGGAAGGGACAAGTGGAAAAGAGATCCAGTATAAGTCATTTTACACTTGGTTGCATGCTGAAAATATAAGATCTACAAGCTCACAACATGCGACGCATTGTGAGCTTGTATGTCGGCTATTTTCAGCAAGTGTAAAAACAGGCATTACAATGGCATCAAGGCCGCCCAAATATATTTTAGTCGACTACGGTAAATCAACTGTAGATTTAGTAGACAAAAATCCTATGATATTTAGTCGACGAAAACTAGACTAACACTAAAACATTCCGGGTGACTAAAATGTGACTAAGTGAAAACTATTCAAGAGACTATGGCTAAAACTAAAATCAAAATTTGCTGCCAAAAACAACACTGGCCTGGACCCCACTTTGAGAGCCACTGTCCAACATTTGTTAAAATCACACACTGGCATCGAATCGCTACACTCGGTATCGACTGGCACACAAGTTGTGGGAATCGTTATGGGGAAGGTGGCACGCATCAGAAATGTGGACCTCTATGGGGACCTATACCACGGGTCACGGACAAAGTCAGAGAGAGAAGGATGAGGCTGGCAGGGCACTGCGTCAGGCACCCAGAACTTGAGGCAAGTAAATTGACCCTATCCTATATCCCGGCTCCTCCTGTCCACATGTCGAAGTGTCCTTGGGCAAGACGCTGAACCCTACATTGCCTCCAATGAGTTGGTCGGTGTTAGCTCGCCACCATTGGTGTGTGAATGTAGGAAGTGAGGACGCTGGCGTCGACTGTTCGCCGCTTCACCTCCCAATGTATGAACCATTGTAAAGCACTGTAAGCACTTGGAAAAGCGCTATAAAACAAAATGCAATTCATTTATGGGAGCCAATCCAGCGCAAAGCCAGGAGGGGAATGAAGCGTACCGCACCTATGTAGACGTGCTGCGGCGCGACAGCTTGGCTGACAACACTGAAGAGCTCAAAGAACCTGATTGTTGGATAGGAAATTGTGGAGGGCAGCGATCCAGGAATCCTGAGTTGGTGTTGGCTAGACCTCACTCTCGCAGCAACTAACTAACTAACTAATGGGGAAGAAAACAATCTCAGTCTGGGCCACCGCAAGAAACAGAGCATCCTCTCTCTCTCTGAACGCTGATGAGAGGTGGAGGAGGTTGAGGAATGATGGTGCAGCACTTTATTCTTTCCGATCTAATGAAATTGATAACATAGCCCAGCAGCAGCACGCGTGGCACGCGACGCACACACACGCACACACCT